>NC_090900.1:13762131-13849131 GCF_040956055.1 Brachionichthys hirsutus | reverse complement strand
TCTCTGAAGGACTCTGGACACACTCATATGGATGCCGTCACTGGCAGGCTGCACAGGCACAGTGTTGAGCCTTCGCACTGTGCCGACATAACTTCATTACATCACACATTTATTGCACGGCTAAACGGCATTCCCAGTAAAGGTGTTGCAAGCTTCGTGTTAATTACTTCCCATCTGAAAAAATATGGCTGAAATGAACGGTAATCTCCTTGGGATGGTGAATGACACGGTACCATTAAGTCAGTCAATACAAATATAACACTGAGCAGAAGGGTGGAATCCCATAACATAGCTGGGTATAAAGCGGCTGTGACTGCTAACACAGGGGGTTTTACAAATCAGTGTGATTCGACAAACTGATGTCAAACTCTAAAAATAATTAGTCAAACATATAGTCAGATATATATATATGGGGGGGGGGGGGGGGTCTTTGATCAGCTGTCCTTTCAGTCCCAGATAAAGCATATTTCAAGGACTGCATTCTTTCGCCTTCACATTATTTCAAAAATCAGGCCCGAAAAGATGCAGAAAAAGTTGTCCATGCTTTTGTAACTTCCAGCATGGATAACTGTAATTCATTAATCCGACTGCCCCAAAAGGTCTATTAAACATCTTCAGCTGATCCAGAACGCAGCAGCTCGTGTTTTGACAGGAACCAGACTGAGAGAACACATTTGCCCTGTTCTGGCGTCTCTACATTGGCTGAGTTGAATATAACATCCTTCTGCTCACTTTTAAAGCCCTCAACAGCCTGGCCCCTCCTTACCTTACAGAGTGCATTATGCCAGATTGCCCCACAAGAGCTCTGCGGTCCCAAAATGCTGGCCTGCTGTTGGTTTTTATATAGCAGCTGTTTTTGACTCATCTCCTCACCCTCTATCTCTCTCTTTCTCTCACCTTCTCAACCCAGTCGGTCCAGACCAATGGCCGTCCACTATGAGCCTTAGGTTCTGTCCAAGGTTTCTGCCTGTTAAAGGGTAGTTTTTCCTTGCATCCGTATTCAAAGTTCTTGTGGGTCAAGTTAGGTTCTGTCTTTCCCGGTACCACCAATACATTGTCTTGAGGTAACTTTCTGTTATGATCTGGTGCTATAGAAATAAAAATGAATTGAATTGAATAGATAAAACAAAGAACTTATACATAAATAGGATCTGAGGTCTGCTATTGTTTTCAGGATCATTGGATCAGCTGCACCTGTGGGGCAAGCCACAGGAGGAGAGGCTGGAGGTGTCGGCTGGCAGACTGAACAGGACAAAGGGAGTAAGAGACAGAACAATGGCAAGGCCTCGTGGTGGAACTGAAGCGAGACAGCATGTCTGCAGGGCCGCCCAGCCCCAGAAGGAACATCCAGCGCCACACAGGAAAGGGCTTCCTCCAGCGCTGCCTGAAACACACACACCGATGCAGACAATCACAAACAATGGAGGCCCCCATCCTGACCAGGCCCTGGACATGACTCCGCTCTAACCCCAGGGAGTCATCTCGCACTAACTCGAAGAACGGGCCGTTCTGTGAAGGAGGCCGATTTACAGAAGCCCGGGTCAGTGACGTGTGGCACACTTATTGGTAGAATGAGCGCTGGAGATTACTCACTCGCCGCTCACACTCTACATCTGCCAGCTCGTTAGGAACGATTCTGGTTGCTTCCATTTATCTCCTATTCAAGGAAAGCATTAAAAAAATGAAGCTGCACTGCCGGCGTGACCTGAGATAGTCCCCAGGCATCGCTGTCGGCCGTCAGCTCCTCCATCAGCCTCCTAGCAATCCGAACAGAAACCCTACAGCTAGAGAGCAACGGTCCTCTGACCATCTAGTCGATAACTGCGGTGGGTGCACTTTGTCGCGCTGCTGCGGAACCTTTGCTAAAGTCTCTGATTTGCATAGTTCTTTGTCTTTGCAGACATCTCAGTTAAGACTCCTCATCATTTTAGCTTGCTCACATGTTACGCATCGTGTAGCTTCACTTTTCAGCAGGCTAGCATGTTCAGTCTGAACACTTCCTGTGTTCTCTGCAGAACCAGAACCAGAAGCAGATGTCTTATATACAAGCATTTTAAGCCTTATATATTCTGTAAGTCTTCCCCACCTTGACGCCTGTGCTCCATCTGGCCGTTGAACAGACGAGTGTCTGACAGCTTTGATGCAGTTTAGAGAGAGGACCTGAAAAACATGACGGACATAGAGTGGGAGCACAAAGCCAGTTTGAATGGGAAAGAATTGAATCCGGCCAGCACACCGCGTCGGAACGCTTCCGTTCCGTCCCAGCGGCAGCCGTTCGGCCCGATACGGTCACCGCTGACCTCCGGCCCGTGTTTGTCCAGCGGCAGCTGCAGTGACAGGAAGCGTTGCTGGTCCTAAACTGTTTTGATTGGGATGTGGATGAAGCGTCATCGGGTCTGCATGGCCCATCAGTGGATGCCGTCCAGGCGGCAGGGGTCGCCTCCGACACACACCACTGACGTATAGCACTCACAGTGTGCGGCCTGCCAACATGCGCGGTGCACTGACTCGTCCGAAAACAACACACACGGACATCTGCACAAAGAAAATCATTGGAGATGGGTCAGATTCCAGGGATCCCACTCGGATGCCAAGGCGTGTTTCATTCCGGATGATGCCACATGGACGTCACACGGGGCCCCTGTGGGAACGTGTGTGTCAGACAGGCTGGCGCTTCAAGGAAACCCTCTGACGGCCAGTGCCCATTCTTTCCCTGCATTCTTCTTCTCACATATTTGACCTTCTTCCTGTATGGGCCTTACATCATCATAACCCCCCCCCCCCCCCCATCGTTGCTCTGTCCCCGCCAGCCAGCCTTCCAGCTGCTGCTGACACGTGGTGGAGTGTTCAAGCACACTCCTCACTGGGGGGAGACGTCAGAGTAAAGCATGAGGAGGCTCGAGGATTCTGAGGGATCTGAATGTGGCACTGTAAACAGTCATCATGGCAGGCGCTGTTGTCACTTCCTGTAAGGCCTGGATCTAGAAGGCGGGGTCTGATTGCTGCTGGATTATCTCAAAGTTCACTCAGTCCTACCCAGATGCTGAAAGGACTGCTCCTCCTGAGGAGTGGCTGATACGAGAGCGGGGCCCCGACGGCCCCAGAGGGCCTGCACTCAGAACAGCTGAGTGAGGGGTGGCTCTAAATGACTGATGCGCTGCATCGCTCCCGAATCCCTAGAAACCCGTCACTTTGATCAAGCGATCAATTTAATCTGAAATGGCAACACGTGTAATCTCACTCAACATGTTTGAGACATTCCTGCCTCTCTACTACTACTACTACTGCTACTACTACTACTACTGCTACTACTACTACTACTACTACAACTACTGCTGCTGCTACTACTACTGCTACTACTACTACTACTACTACTACTACAACTACTGCTGCTGCTGCTACTACTACTGCTACTACTACTACTACTACAACTACTGCTGCTGCTGCTACTACTACTGCTACTACTACTACTACTACAACTACTGCTGCTGCTACTACTACAACTACTACAACTACTGCTGCTGCTACTACTACAACCACTGCTACTAGTACTACTACTGCTGCTGCTACTGCTACTACTACTACTAATACTAATACTGCTGCTACTACTACTACTACTAGTAGTAGTACTACTACTGCTGCTGCTACTGCTACTACTACTACTACTACTAATACTGCTGCTACTACTACTACTACTGCTACGAGTACTACTACTACTACTACTACTGCTACTACTACTACTACTACTACTACTACTGCTGCTGCTGCTACTACTACTACTACTACTACTACTACTACTACTACTACTACAACTACTGCTGGCTGCTGCTGCTACTACTACTGCTACTACTACTACTACTACAACTACTGCTGCTGCTACTACTACAACTACTACAACTACTAATACTGCTGCTACTACTACTACTACTACTACTAGTACTACTACTGCTGCTGGTACTGCTACTACTACTACTACTACTAATACTGCTGCTACTACTACTACTACTGCTACGAGTACTACTACTACTACTACTACTGCTACTACTACTACTACTACTACTACTACTGCTGCTGCTGCTACTACTACTACTACTACTACTACTACTACTACTACTACTACTACTACTACTGCTGGCTGCTGCTGCTACTACTACTGCTACTACTACTACTACTACAACTACTGCTGCTGCTACTACTACAACTACTACAACTACTGCTGCTGCTGCTACTACTACAACCACTGCTACTAGTACTACTACTGCTGCTGGTACTGCTACTACTACTACTAATACTAATACTGCTGCTACTACTACTACTACTACTACTAGTACTACTACTGCTGCTGCTACTGCTACTACTATTACTACTACTGCTGCTACTGCTACTCGTGCTACTAAGTACTGCTACTGCTACTACTACTACCGCTGCTACTAGTACTAGTACTACTACTACTGCTACTAGTATTACTACTACTACTGCTACTATTACTACTGCTGCTACTGCTACGAGTACTACTACTACTTCTGCTACTGCTACTACTACTACTAGTACTACTACTATTGCTGCTGCTACTGTGTAAAACTGCATCACGCTGTACTTCAGTGAAATCATCTGGTGCGTATCCAACCCATCAATGGACTCGTGTTTGCTCAACTCGCTCTGGTAGAGCTGCTAATTTCGTTTCTAGTACTCTTATTCAGGGTGTTTGACTGTACTTGTACTGCTCTAACATTCTGTCTAATAAATATATTCATCGTCATCAAATATAAACTCGTGTGATGACTTATCAAGCATCTTGGTTTTGATACAGTCAGATCTCTGACGGGGCTTCATGTACAGGAAGGGCAAAGACAGGCTGTCCTTCCTGAGGAGGCTGCGCCCCTTCAGCATCTGTAGGAAACTCCTGCTGATGTTCTACCAGTCGCGTCGCATGCCGTCGCATGTCCGTGCGTAAACACGCTGTGATCAGGAATAATGGTGACTTGCTGCTTGTAACTTGCCACTTGTTTTAAAAAGCTTCTTCAAAGAATAAACTATTCTTTTGGGAATGTCTGATTGATGTCCCTGTTACCATTTGATTCCCTGCCGCTACCTTTTCCAGGAAGCATCCAGCCAATTGGCTCGTTCTCCTGACAGCATGAGATCAACAGAGGATCCTCCTGTTGCTGTGAAACCAGCCCCAGGCGGGGCTGCAGGCTGCGTGTTTTACGCTGACTAATCCTAGTCCTTTGTACAGCTCATGTTTAGTTCCTCATCACAGACCTTGGTTTGAACCGGTCTGCGCTGGAATCGAGTCGTCTGCCACGCCCTGTGCTGTAATCTGGCGCCTCTCCTTGTCGCCTCTTTGTTTCTTTGTCTTTATCCAAAGCCCACAGACGGATCTCTGTGAAAAACACTGACGGTTAACCTGCCTAAAGAACAGGCCTGGAGAAAGCCCATGATCTCTGTTGGTTCAAACAAAAGCTGTTAATGAAGTACAAAGCAGATCGGTTCTCTGCTTTTACCTGAACACCAAGCACCTTTCTCTGCGCTCCTCGAACCTCGATAGAAATATTCCCCCCACAAAAGATCAAAAACACACTTTTCATTTATATCCATTACAAAAAGCTGCATCTTTAAATCCTTCAAATTCTTTCGACGAGGGACGTCCCGATCAGGTTCTGTTGCCCCCCAAGTCCGAGTCATTTGATTTTGAGCCGATACTTCTATAATATATTTAAAAAAAATTAAAGATGAGTGAAGAGACAGATCCAGGATGTCCCTTATTTTTTATTTTATTCATCTTATTTCAACATTTAACTCTTAAACAGATCACTTCTGTGGCGTAACTTGAATATTCAAGTAATAAATAAAGTACTTTGTTCACTTTGGACTTGGACTAGTGCAAGAGGAAATATTACATACGAGTATTTATAATAAAATGAACAGCAGCTCAATCGCCAGGTTGTTCTCATCCACTTCAGAATACTTCCACGCTGCAGACGTACTCGCACGACTCGCTTCAAGCTGCTTCCTGTTTAGCCAGCATTCAACCAATAGTGTCACAGGAAGTGATGTCATGCTGCACGCGTTACCGTCTCTGTTGGAGCAGAGAGGTCTCACTCTGTGCCGCCGCGTAACTCCAGATCTGACAAAAAGTAATGAAAACAACAATCCATATATATCCGAGTCCTGATCGGGAGCTAACGTCCGATTCCTATCGAGTCCGCGAGCTCGTGATCGGGTCGAGACGTCCCTCGCTTTCAACCCTATTCTTTATTCGTATTTATTATTTGTCCCTTGCAGGTAGCTTCACTGTGTCCCCGCCCACACTCAACTCCAGCCACCATCTTCCTCCCCGTTCTCTCGTCTGCCTCAGTGTCTGTTCACCTTCAGACTGATGAAAGGCAGGAAGTGGTGGAACCCGGGCCCAACTCTGCTGCCAGCGCCGCAGACCGCCAGAACGTCTGCCTCGAGTGTTTAACGTGTGCTTTTTAACAATTGTATTCCCTAAAACGGAAAGGGAGGCCAATAAAAAGCTGCCTGGCGTGAGACACACGAACCAGACACAAGCGACCACCGGACAAAGTCTTTATTTTCAACAAATGTATATTCTCACCATAAAGCCCCTCCGAAGTACACCTCAATAACGTAATGAATGCGTTTTAGTCATTAGATGGTTCTGCTTTTATTTTGTGGCCTTAAATTGTGTTTTGTCTTTGTGAAACCGATTGAAATGATCTCAGATGTTCCGTTTCGTCGTCTTTTGTTCCCTGCTTCCACACACACACACACACACTCTCATATTTACCAGGTGCGGAGAATGACACACCTGAGCGCTCCGTGCCTGCAGCATGAGGCCACAGACACCCAGACGGCTTCACACAACAACACGGGGAACCGGTTTGAGCCGGCAGAGGAGCTCACACAGCAGGGAGATTAGCATCCCCTCGCGCGTGTGTGTGTGTGTGGGTGTGTGCGTGCGTGTGTGTGTGTGTGTGTGTGCTAGGCATGAATGCAAAATACACCAGCATGGAGTAATGTGGGGTCGGCTATGACTTCAGAGAGGCTGTAAGGCTGCTTAGACAGCAGGGATGAAGAAATAAACTCAGCACAAACAGGCTGCGCAGTGACAGCCGTCCACACGCACACGCACACGCACACACACACACACACACACAGAGACACACTCACCCTCCCCCCCCTCCTCGCCCAAACTGGCTCGCACCGGTCTGGAGGGGAACCCGATGATCCTCCCATGAGTAACTGACCTCTCTCTGAATAATACAGGAAGAAACGTTTGATTCAATTCAACATCTATGACTTCCTGACTCAACGCTCCACACACTCGCTGTTTCCTGTTACCATGGTGACGAACCCGAGGGGTTCCCCTCTTAAGCTCTTATAGCTGTTGGACTAAGAACTGACAATGTGAAGTAATTATTGGATCTACACACGTTTTTCATTCATTTTGTTTTACAATTAGAAAAACACGTCTGAAGGGGGATTCTTTGTCCTCTCGTCGTCGTCCCCCCCTCAGTTTGACCCGGTGATGAAGGTCAAACTGAGGGGGGCTCGCCGTGCTCTAATACTTATATGCGTTCCTCAGATTGTATTTAATAGCCTGATGAGATGACCGGAAGTTATCCCGCACACGATGCGGGTGTAATAAGGACAGAGAGGTTCATATAATGCAATAATTTATTAGAAATGACAAAGAAACACAAAGTGCTACATGTGACGCTGCGCCCCCAAGGCGCGTGTGCGTGTGCGCGTTCCGGGCAGGCAGCGCCATCGCCTCGCTGACGGAGGCTCCACCTGGACGCGGCGCTGCTTCGGTCCAGCATCCACAGGAATGCGTTCACCATCAGTTCGAGTCTCATGACCACGTGTTCGCCTTCCATAGTCCCAGACCGGCGTCCTCTCCTCTGCGGTGTCGGTCCAGCAGCTGCAGCTCGACCTCCACCGAACCCGACTCCGACGCCCCCCATCCGGGGCGACAGGTGAGCCGCGCCGCGGCTGTAAACCCATGTCGGGAGTGTTTTCACGTTCGACTCCCGCATTCGACGACGGGAGAGACAGACGGCTGAAGCGGTCATCGCATTTTGAGCAGCTGCCGGAGCATCCCCGCGATCCGGAGGAACTTGTCCTTCTTCCGCTGCTTGAGCGCCATCAGCGCGCGCGCCGTCTCCTCCGGGTCCTGCGTGTAGGAGAAGATGCTGCGCACCCGCTCCTCCGCCTTCATGTCGCCGCTTTTCTGGAACAGCCTCATCAGCGCGTCCTGGTTGACGTTCTCGAAGATGTTGGCCACGGCCTTCTTGCGGTGCGCAGTGTCAAACTTGTTGCCGTGGACCGTGGGGCTGACGCGGCGGCTTTCTGAGCACGCGTAGGTCGTCATGGCGTCTCTTTGTCTCCACGCAGGCGGTCTCTTGTGTCGCTGCTCCCGGCGTGCCGCCGCCCCCACAACCTCGGAGAGATTGAGCTGGTAGAAGCGCAGCGGTTCGCTTCGCTGGTGCGGCTCGGCTGTGCGTGGACGGACGGAGGCTGCGCATTTATAGCGCGGAGAGGGAGGCTTGTTCTCCGGGACGCGCGTCGGGCGGTGACGTCAGCAGTCGTGAAGCAGACTGAGGCGCCGCCTGTCGGAGGGGGGGGTCCGCTCCATCCGTCCACGCGCCGTGGAAGCTGACATCAAAGCGCGTTGTTCTTGCATCCTCTGGACCGGGTCGCGGGTCGTGCTGGAGCCGAGCCCAGCAGCCAACGGGCGAGAGGCGGGGCACACCCCGGACAAGCCGCCAGGGCCACAAACAGACAATCATTCACACACGCACAACATTACGGACAATTTAGAGTACCAATTCACCTAACTTGCGTGTTTTGGTGGCGCAGTGGTAAGCGCTGTGACCTCACAGCAAGGAGGTCACAGGTTCGAATCCGACTTGGGGCTCTAGTGTGAGGAGTTTGCATGTTCTCTGCATGGGTTCTCTCCGGTTGTCCACCTCTTACTGAGACACTGAATTTAAGGAAGAATAATTAAAGTAATTAATACAAGCAGATTCTACAGCGGTCCAGAAGGTAAGGTGGTTCTGTTGCTGCCAAAATCTAGACCTTTAAAACAGTCTGAAGGTGAAATGGTGAGTATTTCACATCGTCATCAACACTGGTGCGTGGTCGTATCACGATTGGGTCCGACAGGGACCAAATTCCAAAAGCTGCGTGTAAATAGTGTCAGTGTGTTCCTGAACATCCGGCACAGCTTCCAGGTATTTGTATTTAGGCCCGAGCGCCTATCCTAGGCGTAACACACACGCGCACACACAGAAGTGTGTCGCTGTGCTCGTCAACTCCATCAGTGCTGTCATGCACGTGGTTCAGGACTCCATGAGCGTATATCTGAATGACATCCAGAGCCCCCGCCCCCTTTGGTGGTTCACGCCTGTAAGGGCTCCATAATGCTGAAGGTACCAACGGGTTCAGCGGACGAGCCTCAGTCGTCTCTGTCCAAGCGCTCGGTGCCGTTGAGAATCACGACGGACGACTGTCAGCATTTGTGTTTACAACGTTGGCGATGATCGCTCTTGTTTGAATTGGAACAAAGTTCATGAAGGATTTGTCAATGATTGTTTTCGAGGTTCTCACAGAGGTCTTCTTTGGAATCGGGGGTTGTTTGACGTGTTGTGACTACAGATGTGACGTGTGCGCCCTTTAAATGTGTTAATCTAACCAGTGAGCCCGGTCAAGCTGCTTGAGTGGTTCCTGTGTGTTTACTGGACCAGTGGTCATTTCCTGTGGGGACTTTACTTGCGAATTAATGCAGGGTTTCTGCATTATTCAGCCTTGCTGGTAACCTACGGTGTGTTTCCCATGCTCTTGAAATCACTACTGAAGATTATATCTTCCTTTTCCAGTCAACAGAGCTAAAAATATGTGTCCTCCATGGCGGTGAGCTGGGAGGGCTGCAGAGCGGTGTTTATAGCTGGAGCGGACCCGAGGCCCTGCGCGGGCTGATCGGTGCTGATAAGGCTGCGAGGCGTTCCCTCCTTTGCTATAACGCCTCAGAAACAGCAGCAAGAGTCAATCTCGTGCTGATGTAACGCTCACGCTGTCCTGCAGAGTTGTCCCTTCTGCAAGAGTAATACAATGACAGTCCCTTATATGGAGAAAACCCCAGCAGGAGCAGTGGCCACAAGGGGGGCACTACCTCCTCCGGGGACCTGCAGAACAGAACTCGGGCTATGTCTGGCATGTATTGTCTGAGGAAACAATAGCCAGATGCTCGCTGACAGCGTTCTACTGCAGGTGGAACAACATGTCTCCACAGGACGCCTGTCCCGTGCCGGCATTGCGATCATTACTGGAGATGGAGAACATTAATGTACTTAGAAAGTGTCAGCTGGGGGAAGCAGCATATTTACGAGTCCAGAGTTCTCCCCCAGGACAGAATAATCAGGCGTGGACAATGAAAGTCCGAGGAGTGGACGGAAACGGGAGCCTTGATCTGCTGACCCGTCCTCCTGCAGCTTCATCATAACAAAAGAAAGACTAAATGTATCCAAGTTCAACGTCCCCGGAGGGAGGGACGCTCAGGAGACATGCTTGTCTCTCTGAGATAAGAGTCTGTCCACAAATGTTTAACTTTAGACACAATTTACATAACAACTCTGCCAAAAATAAAGTGCAGGTCATAGGTTAGAGCGCAGCATGGAGACTCAAGCGACCCGGGCGGCGTTGTGCAGTTCTGTGTTAGTAGATGAAGCCAGTCCAGGATTATGTCTTTAATCAAAGCCTGGTGTGAGACACGCGGTGTTACTCCCCCCCCCCCCCCCCCCAGTGAGGAAGTCTTGGGATGGGATCAGGACTGTGATGCTCCAAGCGCCCCACAGGAATGTTACATACTGCTGACATTCACAGTTCTACAGCCTGATAATCAACACCGGGACAATGTCTTCATCTAAACAGGAAGCCCTGCGAAACTTTAAGATGTGAAAGCTCACTGGGCGCCAGTGAGACACACGGAATCGTTTGTTGTGTTCTCCATCTAAAAGGTTGTCAGTTGGCAATCAGGCATCATCACAAAGGTCAGCCTCCAGGATAAACGTTAAGGTGTCAGAGACAGGCTCAAGTCTATTCTGAGAGGAATGCAGCGTAACGATGGGATGTCCTCCTGGTCCAGTAATCATGACGGCAGCAGCTGTAGCTAATGGATTAGGTGCACGGGTAGTCCTGGTGAATGCTTACGCTGATGATGGCTGTGTTTACATCCGACTGAAGGCTGTTGCTGTACTCTGTCATGCACCAGCGTGTGCTGTTAGCATGTGGCTGCGTATGAAACATTAGCACAGGAAGGCCGGGACTTCCACGGAGCGTGGGTCTGTAGAGGAAGGCTGTTTGTGTGGAATGCAGCTTCTTACAACACATCGCTGAAGGGAAACCATGATTACTATTACTATTAATAGGATTAACCAGAACTGTGGGTGTAATGTCTCACAGCACAGCGTTAACTTTTTGACTCATTAGGAAATAGCCCCGTTATGGCAACGATAAATTATAAGCAGGAAGAGGGGGCGCAAAAGAGTCCAAAATCCGATAAATGAAAGTTGGAAATCAGAGTTAATCAGTGTCAGAGTTCCCAGAAAGGAAGAGTTGGACACTTGAAGTTCATGATGAGACATCACAAACAGACCATAAACCCAGCGTGGTTTGGTCTTTCTTACAATCTAATGATCATTCCACAATTTAAGTTTCATGTGTTTTGTTATGCAGCTGCCTCGTAAAAAAGTTTAACCTTCCTCCTTGTTTTTACGTCTTGCTCATTTCTTACGGAGAAGTCTGACGGTAATTGTTCTGCTAGCTTCTCAAAGGGCTTCAGAGGAATCACCAGGTTTTCTTTTAATGATGCAGGTTGGGGAGTTTCGCAGCCCGCTGGTGGGACGCATCAGATCCGCGGTAGGCCCAGCACGAACTCTGCATGCAAAGCAGAGTTCATGTTTCCTCCTCTCGCCTATGACGCGGAACCGGCTCGATCCGGCTGCAGCCGTTTGCTTCACTTCCACTTCCTCCGTCCACATGATGCTCCCCAGTCAGGATGCTGAAGCCACTGTCCCTGCACCGCTGGATCAGGTGGATCGTACTCAGGTGGGTGGGTGCGGGAGGACAGGTCGGGGCTCGCTGAAAGTACAAACCTCTCAGGGTTAAAGCTCATGCCTTCCTAAACGCACCCACCCACAGCTGCTTTTTGTTTTCTCTCACACATTTTTTAGATGAGCTGCGGTACACAAAGAATGTCCTCATGCCTTTAACATAAACCCTTAAAAGGAGCGTTTTATGGATGGGGGCTGGGTAATCCTGCGCTTTGGTTTGAATCTATGCTTTGCAGAGATGTTCCTGCTCCCCAGAAAATGTCAATTCAAAATGTCATTCTAATTTGTTACTTTCAGTAAACCTTTGTTAATTACGGTAATTAGCACATTAGTATGCTAACAAACTGAGCTAAGGCACATGGCGTAGAACATTCGGGACTCTCCTACAGAGTCAAGGAGAGTCCAGCACTTACAACCTTCAGTAAATGATTCGATTTATAATCCTGACTGATCATTGAATAAACACCTCCAACACGAGATATAATAAAAGAACAGAGGAAAAAAGGAGAATCCCACCGCTCTATCTGGTTATTCATGTTATAAATATATGTCAGTAATCCCTCTCTCTTCCCTGTAGTCTTGTGCTCTCTCTCCCTGTTTGCTTTCTGTCTCTGTCTGCAGGTTCTTCTGTCCGTGGTGCTGCAGAACCTGGACCTGTGTGTGACCCTCAACACTGATGTCCATATCGCTAGCATTAGCATTTATAGCTTTAAATAGCAGCTCTTTAGTCAGTATCTTGTTCAGCAGCCGGTATGTTTTTGTTTGCTCTCTCTCTCTCTCTCTCTCTCTTTCTCCACGCAGCCAGTCAGACAGATGGCCGTCCACTATAAGTCTGATGTTCTGTCCAAGGTTTCTGCCTGTTAAAGGCAAAGTTTTTCCTTGCCTCTGTCTTCAAAGTTCTTGCTCTTGTGGGTCAAGTTGGGTTCTGTCTTTCCCTGCTACTCCTGTAAAGTGCCTTGAGATGACTTTCTGTTGTGATCTGATGTTGACTGGGTCGCCATCACACTGCTCCAGCAAACCAACAGTGACTCAGGGTGTTTGATGACGTGTAACATCCTGTTACAGAGCAGGCAGGAACAATCACCATGGTGATTCTCCTGCTCCGACAGTAGTGTATAAAATATATGATTGACTGTCTGGGGATGTTTAACCGTCAATAGGAACCTGCTATTTGTGATGTCCCGGTCGGAGTGATTTATTTCTAGTCTTCTACTAGTTTACATTAACGGGCTGTGGGTCAAATGTGCTGACCTTGCATTAGCTTGATAGTACAATAGAGAAGGACATGAATCGCTGGGGGCTTGGTCCAGCCCCAGGTAGAGGAAGGTGCTGGAGCCACTGGCCGTTGGGCCCATTGTTCATCTTGGTGGGAAGACAGAGTCACATCGGAGAGACCGGACACAGGCGCACACATGAAGACGTGTTGCTGCAACTGAAGCCTCCATGAAGCCACTCAGATACCGCTCTGGGACTTGTTATCAGTATCAATCCTGATAGATCGCTCCTCTTATCAATGGATGGACAGAGTTATAAATGAAACCAACACAAATAAGATGCATAAGAGAATCAAACCAGATTGTAGCCATCAACCTAAGCATCTCCTGCCGTCCATCTTGTTTCACATCACCGGTTTATTTAATGAGGCTCCCTTCCATTCATTTAAGGCGGGCTAGATGTTCATGTCTCTGATGGACCCGTCTCAGCTCAGCCAGCTGGCTCCATTTCGACTGTAACTTCTTCCTTCTCAGCGTTCCACAGCAAATTGTGATTTTAGTTTTCCGGGAAGAAAATGTGTCTTTAATCCTTGACCCCTCCCTGCTGTCTTTTTTCAATAATAATAAAGAAGGGTAGAAAAATTGGTTTCTTCAAATCGCAGGCAAACGCTTCACGCTCACCTCTCACAGCAGGCCCGAGGGAACAGTGGAGGTGACTCATGCGTTTTTAACAGACACACAGGCTGAGCTTATACACATTTACCATCATTAGACATTTATTAGACGGCAGGGAGACGGACTGAACGTTTAGGAGGCTCTTCCTTGTTAGATCGAGTTTATGAGCAGCTATGGGAATGCATGCAATCCAAAAAACAGACATCCCTGAGGAACATCCGTGTTGAATAACGGCAGTGAAGTTAGACGTTAAGAGGAAGCCATTTAGGACATTCCTTGCAGGGGGGTTAGTAGTGTTTACTCGCAGCGTGGATGTGGAACTGACAGATTCAGCTTCAGGCTGGTTGAAACCGGTCTGGCTGTGAGAGATCAGCCGCAGCGGTGAGCTTCCACACCACGAGTGTTTGGTTCCTGCGCTCCGCTCCGAGGCAGCAGGAGATCAGAGAATAGCCCTGATTAAACATGAAACAAGTCACCTGAGCTCCGCCTCACGCGAAACGCAGCATTGTGTGTGTAACAGCAGCAACGAGAGCAGCAGGGCCAGCCGCTTGTTAGAGAAGCAGCACACACACGCTTAAAGTCAGGAGTGAGTATTCAGCCGAGGCCGAAGGCACTTCATCCCTCTTGCTCCAGTTTAGGCAGCAGCACTACAAGTATTAGTACACAGTTACTGTAGAAGAAGCACCGGGATGCTCGTGCAGCATTTATACAGTAACCGCGGGCAACAGAAGCGACTGCGGAACGTCCTCATGATGAGTGTGTTTTGACTTCCTGTGTTGTATTTTGTTATAGTCGAGCTTCCATGGATTCTCCTTCTTGTGCTCGGTTTACTTTAGCAGCTTAAATGTTATAAATCACTGGATATACTGTAAATACGTTATGTTTGTGTCTGCTCCTGCTCTCTGTCTCTCTATCACTCTCTCTCTCTTTGCTCTTGACTCTCCTCCTACCTATCCTTGTCTCTCCCTCTCTGTCTTTTGACCTCTCTCTCTCTCTCTCCTTCTCAACCCAGCTGGTCCAGACAGATGGCCGTCCACTATGAGCTTTAGGTTCTGTTCAAGGTTTCTGCCTGTTAAAGGGAATTATTTACTTGCCTCTGTCTTCAAAATTCTTGTGGGTCAAGTTGGGTTCTGTCTTTCCTGTAAAGTGCCTTGAGATGACTTTCTGTTATGATCTGGTGTTATAGGAATAAAAATGAATTGAATTCAGTTCTGAGTTATTAACAGTAATGCGGGTTCCTCTTTCACCAAGATAACACTTGCATGTTTATAGTTTGGCAGGAGGTCTCTGGCTGAATATGGATGTTGGCCTGCAGGACAACTGGAAAAAGCAGCCTGATTGATCTGCGATCATCGAGGGCAGACCAGTTGTGAACCTCCCTCATCATTTAAGTTGTTCTACTTTGTTTCTGTGCGATCAATGAAGTCACATTTTCCCACCACATCCCGGTCACACAAGCCAGCTGCCCTCACATCAGCACCAACAGCCCTGGGGGGGGGGGGGGGCGGGGGCAGTGTATGATTACAATAGTGAAACGCAAAGAGGAAGTAAACTTCACATTACTGGAGAACTGCTGATGCTGCTGTGATTTTCTTCTTCATCTTCTTCAGCCACAGCAACCCATCTTTCTCCACTTCACCCTGTCCTTTGCATCGTCCTCCCCAACACCAGCCACTCTCATGTCCTCCCTCACTACGTCCATGTATCTTCTCCTGGGTCGTCCTCTAGCCCTGTTCCCTGGCAGCTCCATCCTCAGCATCCTTCTACCGATATAGTCCCTGTCTCTCCTCTGGACATGTCCAAATCAAAGTCTGGTCTCTCTGACCTTGTCTCCAAATCGTCTAGCCTTCACTGTCCCTCTTATTGTCTCATTTCTAATCCTGTCCAATCTGGAGAACCTCAGCATCTTCATCTCCTCCACTTCTAGCTCCGCCTCCTGTCTTCTATTCACAGCCATTATCTCTTTAAATATATTAACAGTGCTGACAGAAATGTCTTTCTTTGTGTTTAAAATATTATTAACCAGACAGCGACTTGATGTTATGTGAGTTCATCACAGGATGCTTACGTCAGGAGGAAGTCGCCCTCTGGTGGTGAGATAGAGAAATATATCATAATCAGTTTGTTGCCTTATCAATGAGGGTTCACAGACCAGGAATTGTTCTCGGTGCAATCGTGCAACATGTAACAGTAATGGCAATAATAAAATGCAAACTACAGCACTAGCCGCTCGAGTATGTATCGTTTAGAAAGGAGAGACAGGAACTAAGGACTGCTAAGGACAGGGTGAAGTGGAGGACGTTGGGTTGCTGTGGCGACCCCTCAAGGAACAAGCAGGAAGTACAGTAGCAGTACATGAGGATATTTAACTGGTGGAGGTTGGACCATATAAAGCAGGGGTCCCCAAACCTTTTCCTGTGAGGGCCACAAAATGTTTTCCTTCTCTGATGGGGGGCCGGGGTCAGTTTGTACAGGAAAAGTGTGACGATGGCAGGGGGGCCTAAACATTTATTGTTTTCCAGACAGCCACCAAATAACCCTTTCTTCACAGAATAAAAGTCAGGAAATAAATAATAACACTATTAATAAAATAAATAATAACTAAATAACACTTTCCGGGTTTGTCACAGAAAAAAAGTCCATGGAACATTAACTTTCTGGTCGTATGTGATCATCACTAAAATTGTCCCAAACAAAAGGAAGGATGCTTTTCTTCAGAATATTAATATATTCTTCACTATCAATATTATTTGAAGACACTCTGACATGCACCCCATACCATTATTGACCCCCCACCGGAAAATAATAATACAAATAAAAAATAAAAATATTTTTTTTATCTGGGATTGTTCAGGGGGCCGGGCCAAATGTGGAGGCAGGCCGTAGTTTGGGGACCACTGATATAAAGTACGAGGCCCAGACGTCATGTCCGCTGTCAACACTGATCAATAATGTTATGTTATTATTACCCTCGCCGAAGGGGAGGCGAGGGTATTGCAATTGGGTCCGTTTGTTTGTTTGTCTGTCTGTCTGTTTGTTTGTTTGTTTGTCTGTCCGCGCGCATAACTCAAAAACTAGTAACCCAATCGACTAGAAATTTTTAGAATTCTAGAATCTGGATCCAGATTCTAGAATTATTTTTACATCTGGAATTGTGCCTCTGCTGTAAAGTGTCACTTTAAGAGGGAGGGACACGAATGGCATGATGGGAAAAAGAGTCCAGAAGGAGTCTTGTAGTACGTTCCGGAGCAGCAAGCTAGAGCAGGTTTGGCTCCTCTGATCCGGAAGCCCTGTTTACTGTCTCACAAGATCCAATAGTCTTTTGGAGGCGAGGGTCTGCAATCTCTGATTGTCTTTCTAGTTACTTCTGTCTCCACTGCTTTGTGTCATCAGCTGTGTTTGTCTTTACTGCAGTACATTTACGCCAATAAAAGACGATTACAGTCATGTGATGTCAGAGTGTTGTTGTTGTTGTTGTTGTTGTAGAGAAATGACCAGAAGAAGAGCTCCCGTGACACAGAAGGCGAAGCACAATGGATGAAGGGAAATGTGTGACTGACAGCTCAAAGATTTGTTCTTTCAATGCTTCACCTGCATGTGATTCTTTATATGCTGCTGTTATATAGTTTGAACTATTTATTATCTGTCTAAAACTGTTTATTGAAATCCTGATTTAGGGGATGCACTGAAGCAAAAAGAGGTCTGAGAGACTTTGAGTGATCAAACACAAGCTACAATAATAATACCAAAGTAAAACTGTTTTATAGTGTAACGCACGTTTTTCATCACCTTCTGCGGGGAGGTTGTGTTTCAGCAGCAGCTTGGTCAGTTTGTGTGTTTGTTGCAGGATTATAGAAAAACTACTGAACCAGACACCAAATGTGGAGGGGTAGCTGGTCAGTTTGGTGTAGATCTCAATGACCAGTGGAGCCAGAAAGACACATTTCTCCACAATGCAAGAAAAACAGATTTAAATTTGAGTAAATAAGAACCTGATCGATTCTCTCCGGGTCCTCCCCGTGTCTGCGTGGATTCTCTCCGGGTTCTTCCCGTGTCAGCGTAGGTTCAATTCAATTCATTTCAGTTTTATTTCTATAGCGCCAGATCACAACAGGAAGTTATCTCAAGGTACTTTACAGGATTAGCAGGGAAAGACAGAACCCAACTTGACCCACAAGAGCAAGCACTTTGGCAACGGACGCAAAGAAAAACTTCCCTTTAACAGGCAGAAACCTTGGACAGAACCTAGGCTCATGGTGGACGGCCATACATAAATATTCTAGACACCTTGGATGGCAGCTACGTTAAATATTTTAGACATCGCACAGCCAGTGCTTTTGAACTGGCAACCAGTGCTTGTCTTCACCTATCCAAGGATTCATACGGAAGCATTTCCATCTGGAGTTGAGCCTCGTTGGTGGACTGAATGTCCAAAACGTACATCAACAACAGCGACATCAGTGCCCCCCCCCCCCCCCCATCATTGACCCAAGTCAAAGTAAGACCCGTCTCCAGAAGCAGCGCAAGTGATGGTTTCCATAGCCTGATGATGATGATGAATATATTTATTAGATAGAATGTTAGAGTACAAGTACAGCCACACAGTAACATGTATTACAGTACAAGTACAGTCACACATCCTGTCTAAGAGAAGCATTTCAAAAAAGCCCTTGCGGTCTTGTTTCCGTTGAAAGTCCTTCGTACATAAATCATCCACAATTAACAATACAAATTTAACAATACAAATAAAAATAAAACCAATATTAAATTAATCAATTGATGCAACGTAACATTAGAAAAACAAAAATAAAATGATTTTACACCGCCAGTGCAAACTAACAATTAATCTAAAATAAATTACACCACTGATGCAAGTGGTGACAAGTGACAAATGACAAGTGATGGTTTCCATAGCCTCTGAGCTCTTCTGATCATGGAGCAATGTGAGTGCTCCAATCACAGCGGGCCACTGGTTCTGTTGGGTCGTGAGCGCTCCAATCCTGAACTGGTCGCTGGTGTGTGTCCTGAAGTGTCTGCCGGTGGAGACATGGACATTGGCCCTATTGTTTGTGGATGCCGTGCTGTGATCCGATTCTGTCTTCAGTGAGCGAGGCGACAGAGGGACTTCCACGTCTTCAGCTGGAGCTCATGCTGCATCTTTGCTTGGCTGATGTTGTGAAACTTTAGGATGTGGTGACGGCTGTGTGACAAAAGACGTCTATGGAAATACCAGCATGGACTAAGCAGTGAGTCACCCCCCCACAACCTAGGACGTGACACACTGCTGATGTGTGGCTTTTACGCAAAGAAAGACGGAGCAGCTAAAAAGGTAGGATGTTTATTCATGTCTGAATCATTTGTCCAAATCGCAGCTGAGCGATCCTGATGCAGGAAATGGCGTGAAAGGCAAAGTCAGACCTTTGACTGCGTCGCTTCTTCCTGCATTCCTCGAGCATAACGGGGGCGTGTTCAGGCTGGTTGGGAACACGATACTGCTTTGCCATCAATGAGGAAGTGTCTCTGACAGGTCCATTATCAGCAGCGTGGGAGTGGCCACAGCATGCAGGTAGACAACCTGCATGCCTGATCCGAGCGCCCGTCTGCTCTGTTACAGGGACGGTCTGCACCTGGACTATGACGCCAGCGTTCCTGCTGTGGCTCCTCGCTCTGAATGCCATGCTCAAGCCCTCAGGTGAGCCACTGGGTACTGTTACCTCCACTCAGAACACGAGCTAATTCATAACTGATCCTTGCTTGAGCTGAAGCATCTTGACTTGTGCTGTCTACCTGTGGCATTAACCACAGAACACCTGACGTGATCTTTAAATGCTTTGACTGACCGGCAGCATTTGCCATGTCTGCATCAGGCTGAATAGAATAACCCGATAACCCAAAAATGCAATAAGCCAGTCTGTTGCCTGGTCCGAGCAAAATTGTGGATTGTTTTTGAACAAATTGAAAAATATTTGTCTGCTAATGATTTAAACACAGATTTCCAACATGCCTGTAGAGCAGGTCACTCGACTGCTACGGCTATGGCTCAGATGACGAATGGCTGGCTAGCAGCAATAGATAAAGAGTTTGCTTCTAGATTTCAGCGCAGCTTTTGATTTGATTGATCACAACCTTCTGTTGAGGAAAACGCAGTGTTATGGGTTTAGTCCAGCAGCATCTCTTTGGCTTGGGAGTTACCTCGGAGGCAGGAGACAAACTGTCTCTGCTGTGGCATGCCGCAGGGGAGCTGCCTGGGACCTCTTCTGTATTCTATTCATACAAATGATTTGCCGTTACTTCTACAACAAGCAATTATTACCATGTATGCCGATGACTCGACTTTTTATTCATCACAAAATTTTGTTCAAGAACTTCAAACTGTTTTAAGGAGGGAATTAGAATGAGTATTCGAGCGGGTCACAAATAATAAATGAGTTGTAAATATTTGCAAAACAAAGGGTATTGTTTTTGGTACCAAACATGTTGTGAGATGAAACCAAATGACGTCTTGTTATCAAAGACTCAAATGTTGAGCAGGTACAAGAGACCAAGCTCTTTGGCATTGAGTTGACAAGGAGTTGTCTTGGTGTAAACACACAAGTACAGTCATGCACAGAATGGGTAAAGGCCTCTCCGTGGTGAGAACACGTTTACCTTTGAATATGACTAGATGTTGTAAAAACGTTCTACTGCCACAGTTCACACTGTGTAACACATAGAAAAACGCTGCAGACGGTACAGAACAGAGTGGCTCAATGTCGTCTGTGTGTGTGTGTGTGTGTGTGTGTGCGTGTGTGGGGGGGGGGGGGGGGGGGGGGTAATGCTCAAAATAAATACACATACAAATGGTTGAGTAGCATCCAGCTGTCATGGCAGAGCCTCAGGTTCTTGTTTTTACTCAATAGACCAAATCTCAACATGTCTTGAGTTGCGACAGAACAAAGCAAGAAATGCTTTGATTAGTGCACGAGTTGGTTGCACAACTGTTTCAGCTTCATGGAGGCATGGAGACCTAGTCCTGAATCCGACCTCGCTACACACAGCTAACGCTCGTCTGTCTGGAGTCAAAGTGAATCAGAGTTGATTTTTGTGTATTTTTACTGATTTTTGAATCCATAAATTGGGTTTTATGTTAAAATATAATATATTTCCTGACCTCATTCTGGATCCGACCCAGATTAAATTCGGTGGTGAGATATAGCCCCCCCCCCCCTCCCCATTACACGATGGTATAAAAATTCCATAAACAACGGTCAATAATGAACCGCGACATTGAGGAACAAATTTTGAATCTCCATTGACTGCAATGTTACCAAAAATTTCAAAGTGATCCAGAATCCAGGATCATCACCAAAATGTGATCATCTTTTCCTGGAAACATTCCCAACATTCCTGAAGGTTGCATCCAGATCCGTCCAGAACCTTTTGAGTTATCTTGCTAATGAATAGACGGACAGACAGACGGCAGCGATTACATAACCTCGCCTCGGCTGAGGTGAAACTATGTGACAAGCAGCAGATTTGGGAATAAAACACAAGGATCAGGAACAAATCCCCCTGTCCAGACATTTACTTATTGATCCTCTGGATCCTCACAGAGAGCCATGGCCATGGGTTTGAAGATGTGAAGGACTATGAGGTGGTTCGACCCGTCAGACTCCACAGTGTCAAGAAAAGACACACAGAGGTACTTCCTGTTTCTCATTCACACAAATTTGTCCTGCTAAGGTTGTGATGAAGTGAGAACATGCATCTTTCTCCTCCACAGAGCATCAGGCCACAGAAGATCAAGTATGCAATGACAGTAGGAGGGAGAAGCATCGAAATGCAGCTGGAAAGAAATGAGCAAGTTCCTACTTCCTTTAATCCACTTCATGTTTAAATTAGAAGCTCCAATAGTAACGAAACCAACTTTCAATGCAATCCAGTGAATTTAGAACGTATTTATCACTTGATGAATGATGTATTCACTTTGTTTCAGTGCAACTTCCTGTTTTTACAGCTTGTTGTTTGTCACATATTGAGACATGTTGCTCCTCTTGATCAGGGCAGATCTTTCACCATCTCACATTTGATCAGAAATATATCACATGCAAATACAGCCTGACAATATGACGTGATGGTCCTTTGTTTGTCTGTCCTGTCATCACCAGTGAGTTACTCACCAAAGACTACACGGAGACGTCCTATGCAACCGACGGGACGCTCGTCACCACGTCTCCAAAAGACATCGTGAGTGTTTGCGTCTGCAGGCGACTTTCAGTTCCGCCGACAGAAGCAGAAGCTGACATTCAATGAATCATGTTCCTTTTAACGTAATAATTTAAAACTCCAATTCTTGATCAGGATCCTTGCTACTATCAGGGGAGCATTAAGAACGACAGACAATCATCTGCTAGCATCAGCACCTGTGATGGCCTCAGGTGAGCCCTCACACCTTACTTCTGAGTAGAAGCTTGGCCTTCATCAGCTGAGAGCATGGCGGTGACCAAAACACACAAAAACAGGGATTTCAAGATTCAAGATTCTTTACTGTCATTATGCTAACACGACAAAATTCTGTGAAGGCTCACGGCTTAAGTCACACAAAAGAACATCAAACAAAATACAAAACCTTTACAGAAGCAATATTAAAACAAGGAGACAAGTCCCAGATCACTGCAGGGGAACGACTGCTTTCACAGAAAGAAGCTGTTCCTGAGCCTTGCAGTGCTGCTTTTACAGAATTGCACGTACAGTACTGAAGCTAAGGAACATTTGTAATCCGTTCTAGTTTGGGTGTGTCACATTCCCTGAGCTTAGATGCTCTGATCGCACAGAAAACGATGAACCAGTAGATTTAAATGAGCATCGGCGGTGCTGAAAGGCTAGATGTCCCGACGTCGGTTCAGGGGCTACTTCCGGACGTCTGCTCAGAAGTACCTGATTGAGCCCCTGACTGATGATGACGAGGGGGATCATGCAGTGATGACCTTCAACGAGACCAGTTTCACGCCGGCAGTGTGCGGCGTCACCAACACCAGCTGGAGCAGCGAGTTGGAGCCTCCGACGAGCCGCAGCCGCTCCAGATCGGCGGTAAAACACCCTGCAACACGTCACCTCAGAGCCAGTCTCGTTGTTACACCTGGCCGTCTGACAGCAAAACGTTACCTGTCCACTTTTTGCCCTCTAGGGAGTTTCTATTCTCCAGCAGCAGAAATACATCGAGCTCTTCCTTGTGGCTGATAACCGGGAGGTAATCAATAGACATGGGAACAGCAGGAAGAACACATCAGGCCTCATTTCAATCAGATTCGATCGTGATTTTTGGAAAAATGTGTCTCATTATGAATACTGCTACTGTATGACATCATTTCAGTACAAAAAGATGGATCGAGATCAAACCAAGCTGAGAAAGAGGATCTTTGAAATTGTCAACTTTGTCAACATGGTGAGTCCGTGCCTCGTCCGCCTCGACTTTGTGCTGATGTTGAACGTCTTTAGACTGAATTTGTTCCCCATTGGCGGAACGGTTAATTTCTTCTCTTTTTCTGTATAAACCAACCCTTCTCATGGTTCGATTGATTCGGGTGATGCTTGCAGG
Organism: Brachionichthys hirsutus; assembly: GCF_040956055.1. NCBI lineage: Eukaryota > Metazoa > Chordata > Actinopteri > Lophiiformes > Brachionichthyidae > Brachionichthys > Brachionichthys hirsutus. The sequence continues at coordinate 13,825,549 of NC_090900.1, read as the reverse complement.
CATATAAACCTCTAAGGACCTTCATCGCTCTGGTGGGGTTGGAGATCTGGTCAAGTGGTGACCTGATTAAGGTGACCCCACCGGCCGGGGCCAACCTGGAAGCTTTCATGAAGTGGAGAAACTCTGCGCTGGTGAAGAGGAAGAAACACGACAATGCACATCTGGTCAGGTATCAACAGAACTAAATCAGGTCAAGAAAAGGAGGCCGTTCAAATGTCACATCGCTAACCCAAACCCCTTACCGTCTCCCCAACCCTTTCTGGATATTTATCCTGGGGTGAAGTTTCAGTATTAACCACCAAAAGGATCTGGATTCATGATTAGCTTTTATTGTCATTATATGTTAACAATTTTTACACTGCAAACATACAACGAAATTTTATTTTCACCCTTGTAGGGCCCCTTGAAACAACCACACAATTCTTTATGTCAGCTTATTACTATTACATTTAAGGATGCTGCAATCTACCTTAATGTACTAAACATCAACCCAAATGTTCCACATCTTGCTTGAGTAACTTGGATTTTCATCACTTGCTCAGGAAGCTGCGGTTCTGTTACGTCAGTCGTAATAACGGTTCTAACTCCCGGTCAACCTGTTCTACAGCGTTCATTAACAGAGCGACGATACGAATTCAGATACCAACAGTTGGAAGGAACTATCCTGGTTTTTATCAGATTTTATAAATGTTTGAGCTAGGGTTAAACAATAATAGATTAAAGATTTAAATTACAGTCACATAGCTGCCAGCCATCTTCCCTCTGAATAGGACGGAGAGTTTGTTCTTAGACAGCTGCACAGACGTATAAATGTTCTTGTCTTTCAGCGGTATTGACTTTGAAGGAGCAACTGTGGGCCTGGCTTTCATTGGGACTCTGTGCTCAGGTCACTCTGTAGGTGTGATACAGGTAAGGTGTTCCCTGCCTCTCCAGATTAGAGGTTAGCCCTGGGCCGCGGCAACAAGCTAACAGAATGTTCCTAACATGAATGTTTCTGATGGAGGAAGAAACCCACACACACACACATGTATTTATTTTAGCTCAATTTTTAGGTAAATCTTTGATTCATTAGGTTCATTAGATGTGAATCTTAATTGTTTTCTTGCAACAGGAAACGCATCTAGTTTTTATTCGTAACTCCTCCGTCAGGAGAGGAAGGGTCGAGTCGCCGTGGGATGTGGTTAGGAAATCAACTAATACTTTGTTGGCGTGGCGACTGTGAAACGTTCCGCTCATGGAGCCGGTGTTTGTCCATGCCTCAGGATCACAACAACAGGGCCATTGCCGTGGGGGCAACACTGGCTCATGAAATGGGCCACAACCTGGGCATGGACCACGACGACTCCAGCGGCTGTACTTGTAGCGGGGAGAGCTGCATCATGGCTGCCGCGCTCAGGTAAGAACCCCCACCGGGAACGAAGGTCCAGTCTCACACAGGCCGGACTGACTTGTTGGCACTAGACGCTAGCCCACTGTGATCCTAGGCAACACGGCGGTACAGCCGCAGCTGACACTGAGCGAGGGGCGGGGCACACTGGACAAGTCTCCGGGTTCATCATCTGGAGAGACAAAATATAGCAGGCGGGGGGGGGGGGGGGGGGGGGTCCTGCAGCTTTACGTTCTATGCAGAGACTCTTCGTGTCCTCTAGTGGTCCTGCAGAACTCCTGCTTTCGACAGAGGCAGAGTTTTAAATGTGTGATGTGTCTTTTCCTTTGGGATCTCTGTCAGAGCTGAATGGAGACATTTCACATTCGTTTTTGGAATGTTCTCATGGTCACAATTTAAATCAAGTTCCCATCGCCTTCATTTAGAGAATTGGGAATTAAGAAAATGCAGCAATACTGTGTTGTTGTAAAGATTCAGAAATACTTTGTGGCCGATAAAATTGTCCTCTGACACCAATCAGCATGGGAGGGAGTAGGAGCCGACTTCATGTACCGGTACCCATTCTTTTTAGGGTCTTTACTCACTCCTGGACTTCCTGCCTGTGACAAAAGTCAATATGTCTGCTGTGAAAAAGACCTCTGAAATAAAGCCAGAATATTTCTGGTGGAGGTTTTTGCAGAGGAAGTTAACAGAAAGAAGCATGTTTATCTCCTCAGCTGGAATATCCCACGTAACTTCAGTAGTTGCAGCAGCAACAACTACGAGAAGTACCTGAACAAACGGCGCCCGAGCTGCATGCTGGAAAAACCGGACTACCGCAGCGTGGCGACTCCGGCAGTCTGTGGGAACGGCTTCCTGGAGCAGGGGGAGCAGTGCGACTGTGGCACCCTGAAGGTCAGTGAACCCGACCAGCACACGGCTGAGGCCGGGCCACAATGACCCACATATACAACCGGAGATCAGAAACGTAGCGTTGAATCTAACAGGATAACAGCTCCTTTATCAGGGAACATGGCTGCTAAAGGTTTCCCTTTATCTGCCTCAAGGACGACGTTTCTCCAGCGACTCCAACCCTGCGTTCTTCGCCTGCCGCTCGGCGTGTTGCTCTTTGCCCACAGCTTTAATCGTTGATCTGTTTGATCCGCTTCTAAAAGGTCGATCCACCGGTCTGCTGCAGAGTGGCGTCCGGCATGCACCAATCCAGAGGTGGAACGACACCCCGACCGAGGCGCCAGGAAAGCATTTCTGCTTTAGATTTAATGCGAGGAGAGTCAACAGCCCACATCATGATTCAGAGCAAGCTAAATTGATGAAAGGTTATTGAAGAGGATTCCCTGACAGACAGGCAGACAGGCAGACAAGCACAGGCAGACAGACAAGCAGACAGGCAGACAGACAGGCAGGCAGACACGTTCCTGGCGCTGTGAACATGTCCAGACCCGTTTTGTCTCTGCTGGTATCCATGCGGGGCCGGAGCCACTAACAGACTGGGATGCTGCCGTTCTGTGTGTTGTGAGGCCTGCAGTCAGCGCTGTGGGGACTTTATGGAGTCAGAGCTGTGGAGTCAGCGCTGTGGGGGCTTTATGGAGTCAGCGCTGTGGGGGCTTTATGGAGTCAGCGCTGTGGGGGCTTTATGGAGTCAGAGCTGTGGGGGCTTTATGGAGTCAGCGCTGTGGGGGCTTTATGGAGTCAGCGCTGTGGGGGCTTTAGGGAGTCAGAGCTGTGGGGGCTTTATGGAGTCAGCGCTGTGGGGGCTTTATGGAGTCAGCGCTGTGGGGGCTTTATGGAGTCAGCGCTGTGGGGGCTTTATGGAGTCAGAGCTGTGGCGGCTTTATGGAGTCAGAGCTGTGGGGGCTTTATGGAGTCAGCGCTGTGGGGGCTTTATGGAGTCAGAGCTGTGGGGGCTTTATGGAGTCATGTTCAGGTGACGCTATCTCCTCGTCTAAATGGAGCAGTGACGTGTGACAATGAAAGTAATTCAGCTGTTGACTTTAGATAAGACTTTAGCAGAAAGTCACGGTGGCGCAGACTTTAACGAGGATTATAACGCAGGTCGGCAAATAAAAGCCACCGTTTAAACGATTTAGTCGTCCACAGGATCTGTTGGTGGAGGAGAGGAAATCAATCGTCAGCATTTTGTATTTGGCAACAAACAGATTTATTATTTATATTTAAGTTAAATTATTTTCTCTTTTTTTTCTATTTATTATTGTAAGATTAATATATTAAATTAGTTATATTTAGCTATTTTAAAAACTCTCGCCTTCGTACTCAATAACAATGCAGTGGCACATCCTGCTGGGACGTTTCCCAACAAACTGCTGCAGGACGGAATTGAAATAAACTTACAGTAGCTCCGCCCCTAATCAAACACTGATAACGGGCTGAACACGCCGCTCTTACTCGCTGAACCTGGAAACGAATTCCAGAGAAATTCATGAAAAAAACAAAACATCTTGCATTAACAGAAACTGAAACAATAATGAAAATAAAAAGTAAAATTGATTAAAAACCTGAAGAACATCAAACCAAACCAACGGGTCCTCAGCCCAACACTCACCCGCTCATGACCTTCTGTGTCCTCTCGTCCTCACGGTGGACAGAAACATCGTCTTTTACATCTCGTTTGAGGGAAAATAATTATCTTAGAGCTCAGGTACAGGATCAAAAGAACGTTTAACGCAAAACAATCACGAGAAGGAACACAAGAGGAACCGGGATCATAAGGTCTGCCGTGTCGTTACAGGACTGCACCAACCGGTGCTGCAACGCCACCACCTGCTCCCTGACGGAGGGCTCCCAGTGTGCAGAGGGCGAGTGCTGCCAAGACTGCAAGGTGAGACGAGCTCCTCGTTCTACAAGGGAGTAGCTGCAGCAGCACGAGGAGCATCGCTGGACGAGATCCAGCAGCTGCACAGAAGCACATCTCAAGAGGAGTAACTCAACTAGGATGTCAAACCCCCCAAATTAAAAATCCTCCAAACGGAACGTCACAGAATTAAAGGGTTTGAAAATATCGGCTGGGAAGTGTAACTGGAATCGGATTTTCCAAAAACTCTCATCAAATGCTTTATAATCTGAGTTATATGAAAGTGCCATTGCACCACACCCTGCTGGTTGGGCTGTGGTGTGATGATGGCTCCACCCCCCCCACCCCCCCCCCACCCCCACACAGATCGCACCTCGGACCACGGAGTGCCGGAGGAAGGAGGATGAGTGTGATCTGGCAGAGTACTGTAACGGGGAGAGCGCCACCTGTCCCGAGGACAACTTTGCTGTTAATGGCCTCCCGTGTGATGAAGACAAAGGCTACTGCTTCGAAGGCCAGTGTCCACAGAGGGACGAGCAGTGTGTCCGGCTCTATGGATCAGGTGAAGCCCGCGCTACACTCGCCTCATTATGATCACACATCTGTTGGATGGCCGCTGTGCTGCTTAAATACGTGATGGCGTCCTCCCGGTCATCAGGTGCGACACCTGGCCAAGCGTTCTGCTACAACCAGAACACCCGAGGACTCTACTACGCCTTCTGTAAGCGTCCCTCAGACAACAAGTACATCCCCTGCCAGAAAGCGTGAGTCTCAGCGCCGCACAGCCCCACACCACGGCGGTTCTGCAGACTCATTGAAGCGCCTGCATTTGGATGAAGCTTTACGTGAAGGTGTTGGGATCACAGCCCTCTCCTGCCTTTTAGAGACATATACTGCGGGAAACTCTTCTGCCACGGCGGCCAAAGCAACCCCAACTACGGCCGCTTGGTCCATTTCTCCGCCTGCAAGGCGTCGTTCTCCGATGACTACACCAAAGACTACGGACAGGTGGACGCCGGGTCCAAATGTGGCCCTGGAAAGGTAACAATGTGCATTTAAGGCCGCAGCTCAGTCAGCAAAGGGAGTGCTGAGGGACGCGACCTGTCTCCCTGAAGGTTTGCAGAGACAGCGAGTGCGTGGAAGTCGCCACGGCCTACAGGAACGCCAACTGCTCAGCCAAATGCTCGGGCCACGCGGTAAGTCCAGAACCCAGCCACACTCTCACGCCGTCACCCCTTAGGTCGGAAAACCGGGCAAACACTTCCTCGAGTCAAAAACACATGAATTATAGAAACGGACATTTATCGAATGACTTACAGTAAAATGAAAGGACAAACGTAAACAGTCTTGAAGCAGGAAGTGGCCTGAAAGAAAGTCCAGCTACTGATTATTATTGTGAATGAATAGTGAATATCAAAGACAACGTGATGCATGCAGGTACATTTAGTTAGTTACATGGGATCCGCACAGAATCTAACGGGTTCTTGTCTGACCCGGGAACCCAACATATCTCCAGACACCTTTTTACAAACCAAATGGACACCGGTGAAAATGTAACCCCCACGGCGAAGGTGATGGCGTCTCACCCGAGGATCGTGATCATCCAGCGCTTGCTTTGTGTTGACCAGGTGTGCAACCACAGGGATGAGTGTCAGTGTGAGCCCGGCTGGGCCCCCCCTTCGTGCACCTCAGAGGATGAATCCTTCCACTCTCTTTCTTCTGGTAAGGCCTGAACACTTTGATTAACACACGCGGTATAAAACTAACATTTCTCCACCGAAGCAAAACAACATGAGCTCTCCCCCCCCGTTGCTGCAGCATCAATTATCGGCATCGTGGTGGGGGCTCTGCTGCTGCTGTCTGGCATCGTTGCTGGCGTGGTTGTGTGCATGCGGAAGAAACGCAAAGCGTGAGTCAGCATCTAATGCACTGCTTGGTCTGGATCAGAAAGCATCCGCTAAATCTGTCTTTACGTTGCAGCACCCGCAGCAGAACGAAGCCCGTAGCGGTGGACGCATCCGACCGTCGATTCAACACCCCCAGCCGGGCCCCCCCGCAGCCGCTGGTAATAGGCTGGAAAGATTTCACTTCTTAAAGAAGGGAGTTTCTGTTTCTGTTCAGTGCGTTTCCTGATTACACTTTTAGGCTGGAACACCTAAGCCCAGAGGACCCCCGCCTCCCCCACCCCCAGCAGGGAACCGACCCAAACCTACAATCCCCAAATACACATCTGGACGCCCGGTAAGGCGGTAACTACAGCCCATAAGGATGTACACACCACGTCACACACAGCTTACATCATCACTGTGTGGCTCCTTCAAACAAACGCTTGGTCCATGAGGGAACGTTTGATTCATGAAAGGCAAAGATGCTAATTTTGGAGCCGCTGTGCTAATCCTGCATCTTCCTCTGCCTCATCAACAAGCATTAGAAACCATAGACAAAAAGCCGAAAACATTTCAGACAAAGAATCTGGACGTCCCACCTGTAACATCCAGAATGGGACGCACAAAAAGGGCTCAGACAACATGGTGAAGTGACGTTCGCAGGAAATACAACAACTGCTTCCTGTTTGAGATTCAATCACCATCAAATCTGTATCCTAAACGCATTAGCATTACGCTAGCAAGATTCAAAATCAGTAACACCGGACACTTACAAACTGGAAAGTGTGTCTGAAAACAGAAACATGTCATCAGCAAGCAAGAGTCACAAATCCATAGGAACACTTTCAGCAGCAGAGCAGCTTCAGAGGGGCTGCAGGCTGCTCGCCGGTTCAGGTGGCCGCCCTCTTGTGGTCAGGATGAGGAACTGTACAATTATCAGTGTGCTAAGATTATTTTGAACGAGTTGACCCTCGACTTTCATTCTTGTAGCTACGCTAACTGGTTGTTAGCTTCATGTAGATGCATACAGTGCTGTAGCTTCTAATGCTAACAAAGAATGAGTCAAAATGTTCAATAACTTCTTCAAAAGGTACTAAATACTTATTTTTTGTTTGTCCTGGAGGCTCTGAGGCCAGTCCCCCCACCAAAAGTATGATGTCACAGCGGCCAGCCGTCAGCAGACCTGGGGAGGAGCTTCGTCATCCACGACTGTCCTGCTAGGCAGAAGCAGGATAAGGTGCCACGTCTGGCAGGATTATTACAGAGTTTAAAGACATTTTTTTACTTCTGGGTTACAATGCAGCCAGAAAGAGTTAAATATTCATGCTTTTATTTCAAAGTAGCCAAATGAGAGAATGGAAGAATGGAAAAGCTCATCAGGGAATATTAGATTCACATTTTATGATACGAGTGGCAGTACTATAAAATGCACCTTTTTAGTGTCTGCAGAACATAATTAGTGTCTCCTAGATGATGCTTTGCTGAAAGGTCAAGCTGAGTTTGGGTCGACGGTACGTTACACATCGAGATGCATCGAGTCTGCGGCAGGTTGAGGACCAAGCTAACATCCGATAAGAGCCCTTATCATCATTGAATTTTAGGACAACCTGCAAACTTTGCCTCTTATTTTCACGTTTGGGTTAAAGCAGCAGTTTCAATGTTGTTTCGGTTTAGTTAATAACATGTAAAAGCCACCCTGAGCTACGCTGCGTTAGCGACTGCTACCCAGGTGGATCATTCCTGATGAGCGTTTTACTGAATCCTGACGTTCTTCTCTGAGCAGCCTCGTGAAAGAATGTCAGAAAGTTTTCAAATCAAAAACCTTTTATGTACATTAATACTGTGATGTAAATTATTTTGGACAGATTAACTGTGTGCAACAAATAAAAATGTGAAACCTGGAATAACAAATACTGGAGTAATCTAAAACACAATTGGACCTCACCGTCCGGCGAGGGAACCGTAGGGGGGCGGGTGCATTGAGGATGAGGTGGCAGTCGACAACGGGGGGGCTCAACAACCCAAGTCTCTGGCGTTTGCCGCCGCGGCAACCTCGGAACCAGGAGGTGGAGTCCGGAAGGGATGCCGTCAAACTGAAGGAGTCTTGTAGACGCCGACGGCAGCCAGCAGGCCAAGCGCACCATAGAGGAGGACTATTGATCGGCCTCAAAGAAATTCTGGCAAACCGTCCAGCACCTCAGGAGGAGACAGCGTTGCACCGCCAACAGCGTTTACAATGAAGGCGGCGAGCTGCTGACCTCGACTGGGGATATTGTCGGGCGGTGGAAAGAAACCTTCGAGAATCTCCTCAATCCCGTTACCATGTCTTTATTTTTGTACAATTATTATACATGTTTTAAGGCTGTAAACCTTTTAGCACACACGTTATATTGTACACGTTAAAGCCAAAAGGACTCCACCCCTGCACCCTCATAATCGCTTGGAACGCTTCTGGTCCCTTTCGTGAATGCTATTGGACACGTGAGCTGTCAGTCAAAACCCTCGACCCGACACGTCATTTCCTTCCGTCACGAAGTTTGTGTGAGAGGACAGATGTTTGTTAAGTTAGCGAACAGCGTTAAAACATGAAATTAGCCCCAAATATCTAAAGACACGTAGCTGTTATATTTATTCAGCCTGTTCTGTTCTGTGTGGATCAATAATAAGTTGTGTTAACGGTTAATCTTTACTGTTGAAAGGTCCATTCTCTCCTGATTTGACGTGGCTGCGTTCAAGCACTGTAAAGGTGATCCGCGTTATATCGAGGGACCCTGTATGCGGTGTTGCCGCGTCGGCAGCTACTCGCGTGCAGGAGGAGCTGTCCGGTGCTGAACCTGAGCGTCACGTGTTCCCCGCACACAAACCTGAGGAGACACTGATTGTCTCTGAAAATGAATGTGGGACATCCGGGCCCGTCCTGAATTATTACAGCACATTTTATCCTAATTTTCTGGATATTTCCCTCCAGAAAATGATTTACAGAAAATTGTTGACCAAGTTTTTGTGTTAGGGAATTTGTTCATTTTTTGATTACGTAAATAACCCCTTAATATTGAAAACGTGGCCTGTTCTTTGATATAGCTGTATTTATATTTACTTATATCTCCGTTTCCCTATTGTAGGCTCCCCATTATTGAATATATTCTCAGTTCCTTTATGTTTTGTAGTGTTTTTTTGCATCTTGGTACGTATGGGCTGGCGGGTAAAGAGCATGAATTAAGTTATCGTTTTCAAGAAAATGTTTTTCACAAAAACAAAGTGCTCTGGTGCTAACCCAGATGACTTTGTTGTTTTTTTCATCACCCGATATTACATAAATACAAATTGTTAAACTGTGAAAATGTGATTAAATATATAAATTCATGTCTGATATATAAAATTATTAATGGTTTAACATCTCCTCCGCTCGGACAGTTTGTGGATGTAAGAACAGCCACACATCGAGTCTCTAGAGGTGCTGCAAGAGGGGACTGTGTTGTCCCACTAAGAAAAAGCACATTTGGTCAATCTGCCTTTTCCTTTAAATGCTGCACGAGTGGAATTCCATCCTAGTGACTGTCAGAAATCAAGAGACCTGTAATGTGTTTAAATCTCAACTTAAGGAATGGCTCATTAGGACACAGAACTTTGTGTCACCACTGAAAGAAGCTCTGCTGTTTATTTTGTTGTCGTTTACTGTCACCTGTTGCTGCTTTTTGGCTGCTCCATGTTTTAAAATGTTCTCCGTGTGTTTTATGTGTTTTATTACAACAAACGTGTAGACGGAGGTGTGTTCTACAAAAAAACGGCCCTTTGTGAAAGTTTTATTTTTTCTCAGAAATCGCCTCGATCAAGGCTCCGCTCCAAACTGATGCTCAGCCAAAGTTGACCTCTGGGGAGGTGTTCCGTGCATGTCCCACCGGGAGGAGGCCTCGGGGAAGACCTCAGACACGACAGAGAGACTGTCTCTCAGCTGTCCTAGGAACGCCTCGGGATCCCCCGGAAGAGCAGGAGGAGGTGTCTGGGGCGACTGCCTCTGCGACCCGGCCCCGGATAAGCGGCGGAAAATGGATGGATCAAACACAATTGTTCCACTGTCAGGTCGAACCGGACGTTGTCTGTCCTCTAGAGGGCAGCAGAACCCGCAGCATAACGACGCCACGGCAGCTGCAGTTCAACGCCATCTGGTGAAGCTTGAACAGGGACAGAAAGACACCCAACACAAGTGAAATGAAACACTGGATTTTAATGTGGTACCTCGACAGAAAAGATTCCATGGCCTCGCAGGACGAGGACGGTACAGTTTATTCACCCATTTTTTAACAGCTATTCTCGATGGAGAATATTTGTACATTCTCAAAGATATGTAGGATCTGACAGGCGTTCAGCATTCTGCATGAAGCCACACCTTTAAAACACATTTCAACATCACGTGCAGTTAAGAATACAAACTGAAATACTTAAGTCTTCCCATAAATCTACTGAATATAATGGCAAGCAACAATATTTTGTTAAAACTGAAGGATATCAAGATTAAAATAACTGACATTTAATCTTTAATCGTGTGATTGGAGATCTGGCCCGACTCTGTCTGCCATCCATACACGCGCGCGCGCGCACACACACACACACACACACGGCCGAGGTGGCATGCACGAGCGGAAATGCCTCCCTTAAAGGAAAGTGGGTGCACTCACAAGAAAACAGCGAATGTTAAAGCTTATTTCTTCCTCGACTCCTGAGTGACAGAAAGACAGCAGATTACACTCAGGTGTGTCGCAGCACCAGGTGGGTTGGCAGGTTTAAAGGGCTGAATGCTGGATAGCAGAACACGTTAGCGCCGCTCCTCTTCATCACGGTACGGCCAGTTGTAAAACAACGATTGAGATGGTGACGGTGCTTCCAGTGGAAGGACTCCGTCCACCGCCTGCAGCATCTACGAGTTGTCCCCCCCCCCCCCCCCCCCCGATCGAGTGGATGCAGACACTAATAAAGCTTTAGCAACAAAGGAATCCCTCTGAGAACAACCCCTATTCCTTAGTGTTTAAAAAACAACAACATATCAAACTGCTAAAATGTTTTTAAAATACACCAACATTCATCAGCAAAAAAAAAGACGCTCGGTCGGTTTCGAGGACAATATGGCCGGCGGGTTCCTCTGAATTATGGGCAAGCGGGTCCTCTTTCGCCCGAGCAGCAACTGAAGACAACACCTGGGGCCTTCGTGCCGGCGCCTCGCGCCAACGCGCCGGTAAAGCCCAGCGAGCTCGGCTGGACTTCAGCGCCTCCGGACAGGATGTGGGAGCAAAGACAAGCAAAACGTGCTGCGCTGTGCATCCCTTTTCGGTACATCTTAAGCAGCAGAGAGCAGCCGGCTACAGCATCACCATCACACACGAAGCGTCGACCCTTCACTCGACCAGGGCAGTCACAAACACGTAATCATTATTATTCTCGTGAGAAACTGTGGAACATGGATACATCAGACTACAAGCCTTCATTAATATCTACTTTAAAAAGGGACAGTTCACCCCCAAAATGTAAAAAAACACGCATTTCCCCTCTGAGCTGTAGTGGCTTTGATCCAATTCTGCTTTGGCTTCTCCTGATTATAGCTGAAGACCCAGAACTGACGGCGCTGTGACTCAAGATAACGCACGCCAGACCGGCTGACTAGCGGCGGTAGCCGTTAGCATTTACGTTCCCGTGTGAAACCATGATTAAGCTTACGTAGACCGCAGCAAAGTGACGCAGCGTGGTCCAGCAGACAGGAAACAGGAAACAGGAAACAGTTCCTGCTCATTCCTGTGGGAAATGCTTTCATGCCGTCTGGAGAGACGTCTCGGGCCGACGTCTCCAACACCAGAATCAGAATGGAGGAAACCCACTACAGGTAGGAGAGGGGATAATTCATCCGGCTCGTGTTCTACTGTACGCAGAACCTCAAGCATCTAAAAAGAACCCTGTGAGATTCAAGAGGCTTTAGAGGCCGTGACTTCAAAGTAGCTAAATAGCTACCAATAGCAAGTCTAATTTACAAATGTGGAATTAGGACACAGCTAAATGGCTTCACTCAATCCTTCGTTGCCATTACATAATAAATCGAATATATTTCTTCTTTAATAAATACGATTAGATTCTCTCCATGTCGTGCGTTTGTCTTTTCCCAACACTGTGAACCTTCTTTTTAATCGAGTCCTCGCCTTCTCCCCGCCCGGCTGTGGCTGAGCAGAAGACCGGTGGACACTTGTAGAAGAGGAGACAGACAGAGACAAAGCGAGCGGCTGTGATGTATGCGAATGGCGTGGACGGAGGGAGGGTGGCGTTCTGCCGCCTATCCGTCAGTGCCGTTCTTGTTGGGGGCGTTGGCGTTGATCGTGGTACCGTCTGGCTGCTGGCCATCTTTGCGAGGCGGCATCCTCTCGTTTATCCGGTCCAAGCCACGCGCCTCCTCAAAGTTACGGATCTTCCTCGTGGGAGAGAAGCCTTGAATGGCTGAAGTGTAGAACAGACAGCAAACAGAAACCCGTCAGAATGCCGGACGGCAGCAGCGGACTCCTCTACTGGAGCTTCTACACCAGCCGAGCCGAATCGGACTCTATGTGGACTAGATCAAACGCTGCATCAGTCTAGGACTCTAGGGAAAGCACAGATGAGAGAGGACACAACACATGCACAGCTAAACAACGACTCGTCGACCTCACACACCGGTAGGATCCCCTACAACCATGAACAGATCACACTCTGGAGACTTACGGTGATGCCGGAGGAGCCAAGGAAAGCAGGCGGACAGCGTGCAAGCGAGAAGCAAACGTGTGAGGACGGCACTGATCAAAGCCACCAAGCCAAACATGAAGAACATTCTGGCTTACAGGCTGGTTTACAGCCAGAGAAACCGGACCATGAATAACATTCTGACTTACAGGCTGGTTTACAGCCAGAGAAGCCTGACCTGAAGAACATTCTGACTTACAGGCTGGTTTACAGCCAGAGAAGCCTGACCTGAAGAACATTCTGACTTACAGGCTGGTTTACAGCCAGAGAAGCCTGACCTGAAGAACATTCTGACTTATAGGCTGGTTTACAGCCAGAGAAGCCTGACCTGAAGAACATTCTGACTTACAGGCTGGTTTACAGCCAGAGAAGCCTGACCTGAAGAACATTCTGACTTACAGGCTGGTTTACAGCCAGAGAAGCCTGACCTGAAGCCCCCCCCCCCCCCCCTACATAACAACCCCCCAGGTTCCTTCTGCGTTAGCGAGGGAAGAGTTTAATTCTTTATCCTAGCTTAGTCAAAAACGCACAGGATGAGAGCCTGAAACAGAAACGTGATGCTGATGTTAAAACCGTGATTTAGAAGCTGAGAAACCAATAATCAAGTAATGGATGAGTTCAATAAGAATGTATAGCTGCAGCGTTTTATGACGTTGAACATACAGTTCACGTAAATATCTTAAGTTAATGGCTAAAGGGTTAGAATGATTAGAATTACAACAAGAACAAACAGCATGAAGCTAAAGGCTCGGGCTAGCACTTTAGCTCACAGGTGAAACAAACATTATGCGTGACTGTTGAAAGAGTTGGATAAGAATAATGGAGAAGCGTTGAAGTAGCTAGCTGGGATGCATAACGGATAGCTGATAGCTATGCTAGCTGAACGGATCAAAGGTCCCAGTGGAAGCGATAAAATGTGTGTATTTTCTATGTATTCAAATCAAAGAGTTGATTGAAGTGTTCCGCTTTACAGTACTGCTGGTTATAAAGTTTATTTCTTGTTTTTTTATGAGTGCAATCAGCAAGAAGTCATGTACAATACTATAATAATCTAATCTAATCGAATAAGTGTGGGATACTAACGAAACAAAGACAAGAGAGAGGTGCACATTGAAGGGCGGAGCTGTGCGTAGCGGGTGAACGACACACGCGAGACATGAAAGGGGAGCCACAGCCATGCGTACCTTTTGCTTTAGCTGCTTCGACCGTCGCTATGTTAATGAGGAGGGGGGGAGAAAAGGGAGGCATCAAAGGCAGCAAATACAGCAAGAATACATCAGCATCTGCCCACTTGTGGCACTGACCCCCCCGGCCCAGCTCCAGAACTTTCTGCTGCTGGAGGGGGGTCCAGTCAAAGTCTGGGCAGTGCTTCCTGTGGCGGCCCTGCTATTATTGAAAGGTTTCATCCAACTGAGGCTTTCGGTTTTAGAATAATGAGGACATCCAATTGCAGGACGCTTGTTTCATCCAGACAGATGAGGAGATTCTAACATCTGAGCAAATTAATGACAATTAGTTCAAATAATGGAGATCAAGGGAAGACAGGCCAGAATGTTGGTGTTCTATCAATACTGCAAAATAAAACAACATCCACACGAGAGACGAGGAATATAGAAACATGCAGAATGAACTCATTCAGCCGTTTAAAGGACGCAGTAAATATGAGCTGCAGCGGAGAACAACAAACCGTCCTCCATCCAAGGCAACAAAACGCAACGTCGGATGGGTTGCATCATCACATCTTCATCTTCATCACTGCTCCTTAACTTCGCACCCACAGAGGAGAAGAGCGAAGAGCACACTCACCAGTCTGGAGGGTCTGCTTCCCCCCCGACAGCACGCCAACAGGAAGCGTCCCAGTCGGGGTCAGGCCTTTGAGAGTCAGCACGTTCTCACTTTCCTCCCTAGCCCACAGACAAAGACGGCAGAGAGCAGAGATTACACTGCAGCAGCGCACCCGCCCGAGGGCTAACACGCCGCTGTGGAACCTCGAGGTCGATGGTCCAACCATTGCTCCGCCCACTCACTGCTGATGAGCTCTAAACGCCTGCAGCCAAACCTCCAGCTCGCGTCCTGGTTCTGCAACTGGCTCACATTTAGCAGCTGAAGTCAGCGGTGTTTGTTTAGATGCGTTAGCACACATTTATACACTCGACTTTTCTCATCGTCCACCTTTTTGTTCGCCACTGAACGAATGAAACTGGGTTAGAGAACAAATCTAGTCCGACGTTTCTCTCTGACACCGTCGCTAGGCTAACACAAAGCTAGAGCAGCATACTACTCATCTCTAATAGAAGAGAACAAATCTAGTCCGACGTTTCTCTCTGACACCGTCGCTAGGCTAACACAAAGCTAGAGCAGCATACTACTCATCTCTAATAGAAGAGAACAAATCTAGTCCGACGTTTCTCTCTGACACCGTCGCTAGGCTAACACAAAGCTAGAGCAGCATACTACTCATCTCATCAGCATCTGCCCACTTGTGGCACTGACCCCCCCCCCGAGCAATGGAAGTAGAGATACGACTGTTGCTCTGGATAGTTTCACCCCCATTAACCTGCAGCAGTGCGGCTCTTGCCTCCCTCACCCACCCGGTCCAGCCAGATGGCCGTCCACTATGAGCCTTAGGTCCTGTCCAAGGTTTCTGCCTGTTAAAGGGAAGTTTTTCCCTTGCCTTGTGGGTCAAGTTGGGTTCTGTCTTCCCTGCAGGTCTTTCCCTGCTACACCTGTGAAGTGCCTTGAGATGACTTCCTGTTGTGATCTGGCGCTATATAAATAAAGTTGAATTGAATTGAATTGAATTGAATGATGCCGTTCTGCTGAGTCATGACTCATCTTGTGCCAGCTCATTAACCCTAACAGGACAACATTGGCTTTTCAAACACAATTGCATTGTCCACTTCTGATTTCATTCATGTCACCATGGTGACCGACCCTATTGTGCTCTTATGCGCTGTATAAATGTGAAGGAGCCTTTGCAGTGATATAATGGGGGGGGGGGGGGGGTAATCAAAGGAGGAGTATTGATGACAGGGTCAGACCTGAGGACGGAGAAGACTCGGGCCATTTTCCCCACAGCGCGAATCTTGTTCCTGATGACCTCCTTTCGCATCGCGGAGCTCCCACCTGAAACCAGCCCAGGAAGTAAGGATAGGGAAAACCACCTGAGGTACTCCATGGTGCCATTTACTAATGCAAAGGAACCCCATATGACATGGACACCTTGTGTGAGATGAACTGGGGGCTTAATGGTGTGCTGAGGACAGACAGCAATCTGCTGCGAGTCTTGGCTTGAATTGAATCGAATGGTTTATTTTGAATATATAAATACAAACAAATAAAGAAAGCAAAATGAAATGAATATTTAATATGTATATTGAATATTTAGGGCTTCTGTGATATGTAGTGCTGAGACGCATTTTCAAATCTCATTTCTGTCAAAGTGTCAAGCAGCCGGAATCATTTTCACGAGGACATTGTTGTCGCTCTCTCATCCTTACCTTCATACAAGTCGTCTACTTCTGACATGAGCTCGTCGTCAGAGCAGATGTTCAGGACGTTCACCAGCATCTCGGTCACTGAGGGGCAAAAGGTCAAACGTGTTGAGGGATGGCTTGTGTTGGCTTTCTCTGGAATCAGGATATTTACGTGGAAATTTCCTTACAGTTGATCATTTTCTAACTGACTGGTGTTTATGATATTCGACAGTCATGTAGGGTGGGGGGTGGGGGGGGTCTCTACCTCACCACCAAATTTAATCTGGATTGGATCCAGAATGGAGTCAGTAAAAAATATTACATTAGTAAAATATGCATTAAATTCACTCACAGTCATAAAGGGGTCCGATATGAACTACCATGAACAATGTCTTCTGGTTCCGATCCAGAATGAGGTCAGGAACAAATATTACATTAAAACCCATTTATGGATTCAAAAATTAGTTAAAAATATACATCAACTCTGATTCACTTTTACTTTTCATGGTTGGTGTATAAAGAGACCAAGAACAATCTAGAACCTTTTGATGCTGATCCAGATCACCATGTGGACGGTGTAGATCCAGTTAGGAGGGGAACGAGCTGCTTGGAGGAGGTCTGTGCTCTCCGAGTGATGTTCTAGTTGTATTAGTTTTTTTTTTATCTCCTAACAGGCTCTGCTACAGAATGAAAGCCTTTACATAAAAATAACCTTCATCTGTATCAATAAGCAGTAATATTTCATTATCGGCTTGTATAATCTCTTCCCCTCGGTCCTCATTAAACTCTACCGGGCGTGTGGAGAACGAGCAATAGCTGCACATCGCACGATGAAAAGCGGATTTGATCAAGTCCAGCGGATTCCGAGGCTACCGCTAGAAAGAACAGCTTTCTGCTTCAGCGTCAAACAAACCTTTCTCTCCAACGAAAGGCAAAGACCAGGTGAAGACGTCCATGAAGTTGGGCAGCCAGTAAGGGTGGGGCGAGCAGTTGAACTGACGGATGTTCATCACGTTGTTCTCGTACTTTAATACAGCAGCTAGGGTTGACAGATGGAAGAAGAGATTCAAAGCCCTGAAAATAATACAACATGGAAAGGATGAAAGAAAAATGTAAACCTTTGTTGTTGTAGACGTCCAGGTAATTTGGAGCTGAAAAGATAGTGATTAATGAAGGGAACCCTGTTGTCTGGCTTTTTCTGTACATCCGATATCTGTGAAGCCACAAGAAAAGATTCATCGTACACTCAAGTCGAACTATGCACCAAACGAATGGAATAATGTCATTACCTACCCGGCATCCTGTGCTTCGTGGGCTCTTATTACCGACAGCAAGTTGTTATTCACCAAAAAGTCACACACTGCTGAGTAACTGCAGAGAGAAAGAAAAGCACTGCCCTGTTAAACACAGTGGAGGTCAACCCGTCTCCAAACGCGTACCGTTAAGAGAACAGCAGTGACGGTCTCGCTGAAGGCCTCGCTGAAGGACTCGCTGAAGGACTCGCTGAAGGACTCGCTGAAGGCCTCGCTGGGGGGGGCACCGGAGGGTGTGTTCCAACTACAGGGGCATCACACTCCTCAGCCTCCCCGGTAAGGTCTCTTCAGGGGTACCGGAGAGAAGGGTCCGCTGGATAGCCGAACCTCAAGATTCAGGAGGTGCAATGTGCTTTTTGTCCTGGCGGTGGAGCTGTGGACCAGCTCTACACCCTCCGCAGGGTCCTTGAGGGTGCATGGGAGTTTGTCCAACCAGTCCACTTGTGTTTTGTGGACTTGGAGAAGGCATTGGACCGTGTCCCTCGGGGAGTCCTGCGGAGGGTTCTCCGGGAGTATGGGCTATCGGACCCCAAATTCTAACATTTAGAACGCTAATCAATTATTTGATTAATCATTGCAGCTCCAGCTCAAACTACTTTGTAAATTTACTAGCAAGTAGGTAATCAACAGGAAGCATGACATGACAGGCTCGTCTCTGCAGCCGCTCCTATAAGCCTGTTCACCATTAGCTTTATTGAACACATTGTGCTCAGGATCTTCGTACATGTTAACCTATTTTGCATAATTCACATTTGACGTGTTACCTGAATCTAAACAAGTTGTTTTTATCCATAAACAGTTTCTGACTTGTGAAAGTGCTTCACTGAATCAGTTTATTAAAAAGTGAAGCTACGTGACCTGAGCCTAGTCTTTAATTCTGTCATCATGTTATGTGTTCGTTTGCCATTATTCAACAATAATTAGTGCGCAGTTTGAGCAGTATGTTTAAATAAAACCCTTTGTGTGTCTGACCCGGGAGCAGGAGAAGCCGCTTTTATCCCGGACACTGAACTTGGACAGATGGACTGGGTTGAAACGAGAACACAAACAACTGTCAAAAGGTTCATGAATGACCAGCGAGAGCATAACAACAGCTAGCCTGCAAACGCTGTAGCATTACTTATATCCCAGTCCTGCAGCGTTTGCTGTATTTGTCCAGTGTGAATTTACTCCCCGTTTCATCGCCAGGTTTAACACATACTTGAGATCCTACATACTATTTAAGACTTTTAAATATCATCTTGGTGAGGAACTTCAGATAGAGTCTGGGTGGCTGTGTGCGGGCTAACATTAAGGAAGCCACATTTACAGTAACAAAGGACTCGTCTCTGTAGCGCTAAAGCAGATGTGCTCCCGGCTATTCAAAATTGATGTCATAATAGCATCATGAACAGCACTGAGTTTGGTACCACGGTGAGATTTAGTACACCTGTGAATTATTAGTGCAGTTGGAATGATGAAGAAAATCATTTTATTTGATACCTGAAAAAGTAAGAGCATCCTCGGACAGAGTTGTGATTGAAGTGTTCGGTTGTCTTTTCACTGCCGAAGTCCTCTCCGGGGTCGGCCCAAATTAGGTCGCACATTGGGCCGAATGCCGGAGGCTCTTTAAACCTGTCTAACTGTTGAGCACAAAACATCATTTAATGGAGATGCTGCATGGTTTAGAGCAGGGGTTCCCAACCGTTTCTAGCTTTTAATATGTTCTCGCACCTCCTACAAAGGTAATAGCTCATATGATGAAGATAAAGAAAGCAATTTATCCTAAAGGTCAGTAACACATTTACTGAAGCCAAATTTTTGAGTGACATGGAAAGGGAAGAAAAAAAAAAAAAAGACAATGATTGTAACAAATTGAAATAGAAACAGCACACAAAAGTTAAGATTTTCATTCAGTGCAAGTGTAAATTAAGCCCAAAAAATTTTCGAACTAACATTAAAATAAAATGTACAAATTTAGAATTTGCGTTTAAAAAGGTATCAGCAAAAATAATAATACATTTGAATGTTTAACCATTAAACAGTCAAATATACTCCCCCTTGAAGTGGCACCTTATCGTGGTGGGGGAGTGCGAGTACCCAAACGATCCCAGGGTCGATGTTGGGGGCTTTATGCTCCTGTCCGGGTGTCCCAAGGCAAACAGGTCCTCAGTGACGGGTTAGACTAAGAGCAGTTCGAAAACCCCTTTGAAAATATTACTAGCAAGGACCGTGACGTTGCCCGGTATGGCGCAACCGGGGCCCCACCCTGCAGCCAAGCCTGGGGTCGGGGCTTGTGTGCGAGCACCTGGTGGCCGGGTCTCCGCCCACGGAGCTCAGCCGGGCTCAGCCCAAAAGGGTGACGTGGGCCCAACCTCCGGTGGACTCACCATCTGCCAAGGGAACCATAGAGGACAGTGGGGGGGGGGGGTTGAGCCAGAGCTTGAGCGGGAGGTTTAGCAGTACTGTCTAGATAGTCGGCTCACCTCCACCCACAGTTTAGGCTCTGGAACCCAACCACCAGTCTACATTTCTCTGGCGTTGCCCACGATGTGGTGTGAGTTTGCTTATAGCTCCACAGCTCAGCCACCATGTGGTTTATCCCGGTGAACGAGTGGGTCACCTTCCTGCGCCTTCGGGTCAGGGACTGGTGTCTCACTGCTGTTTCGGCCTACGGGCCGAAAGGCAGTGCAGAGTACCCAGTCTTCTTGGAGTCTTTGGGAAGGGTACTGGTTAGTGTTTCGACTGGAGACGCCATTGTTCTTCTGGGGGATTTCAACACCCCGGCTGAAGTCCCCGAAGTCAAGTCAAGCTCCTCGGTGTTGGGGCACCGGGGGTGGATGAGAGTCGCCCTGAGTATCTTAAGTCCCTGGATGGTTAACATGTCTCTGCAATATCGCATGACGGTCAGGGACAGTTCATCTGGACTGGCAGACCATAGTGCTGGTTCTCTTTTTCAAGAAGGGGGACTGGAGATCCCAACTACAAGGGGTTCACGCTCCTCAGCCTCCCGGGGAAAATCTATCCCAGGGTGCTGGAGAGGAGGATTATAGCGATAGTCGAACCTCAGATGCAGGAGGAACAATGTGGTTTCCGTCAGGGTCGTGGAAGACCGAGGACACGCAGGATATCCATGTCCCTCGGCTGGCCTGGGAACACCTTGGGATACCCTGGAGGTGGCGTCTGGGGACAGGGAAGTCTGCACATCCCTGCTGAGACTGTTGTCTCTGCGACCTGGCCCCGGACGAGCGGTGGAAGATGGATGGCATTCAAATTTATCCATTTATTTTCGCTAAATTGCATAATCCAAGGTTACGCAACCCCTAAAAGCTGATTTTGCACCCCTGATTGGGAACCCCTGGTTTAGACGTATTTCCTATACTACTCACGAAACTACTGCGATGACTGCAGCATTGCTTTCTTGATCGAATATACAAAAAAATATATATATATTATAAAACTAACTAGAAGAGAGTAAATAGTGCCTGGTAGCATGACGCTAATTCAGCGTGTTGCAATAACCTCACGTGTCAGGGAGTGGTAACTTACTTTCCTTATGTCGTCTAAGCAGTTGATCTCAGGTGACAGTCCACCATGTACACACAAAAACTGTTGGTTGAGGAGGGCAGCGAGGGGAAGGCAATCAAAGGCCTCCATACAGGCATCATACACCCGTTCAGAGTATTTAATTTTACCTGCAGCAAACACATGGCAACAACACAAAACATGGTTCATTGTTCCAGCTCAAACCACACAAAAATATCTGTAATAATTGTTTTGGGAAATACAGTATAGCCACAAATGGGCAAAAAATAAAAATCTGTTGCATTTGTCCGATGATATGAAGAACTCTGGAGCTCTTCTGCAAACAGCAGGGCTGGTTATATTTTCCAGGAAGTTTCTGGCATGTCACACGATGGATGGATGGAGTTAAAAGAGGGAATGGATACAGAGAACATATACGGCTGAGTTACTCCTATTTTATCACATGCTATTGTAAAATATCCAGTCACTGCCAAAACAGAAATCAAGCAGATGTTTGTGTGTTAGATGAGCGGCTACTTGAGATGGAGGTGAGCTGGAGCTTTGGTGGCCAAAGAGCCTCAAATACTGTATTTTAAGAGAGGAGCATGGAATGATGCAGGCTTCAACAGGTTCCAAAGCATGAAAGTGATATTATTATTAACAGTAATAGTAGTATCATGAATGACGATGGATCATGATTGACGACTATAGCCCACAGGTTCTCCAGCTTCCTCCCACCACCAAACACATGGCATGCAGGTGAACCGGTGACTCTAAAGTATCGGGAAGCATGAATGTTAGTGGGACGGGTTGTGTTTTTCTATGTAGTCCTGTGATGAACTGGTGACCGGTCCAGGGTGAACCCCACCTCCCACCTAGTAGCTACCAAGTAAGGTAGTTCACACTTGTGATCATCTAGGACTTCACATCCACAATAAGATGTGATTTGATTCACTGTGCCGAAACGACGAGTCAGTACTTAAAAGAAACGAGATCAAGGAGCAGAGCACATCAAATCTCTCCTGCAGCGACATACGCAGGAGAACGAAAATGGAAAGCAATTTAGGTGGAGCACACAATGAACCCCGAGTAAGTGAAGATGGCACTGTAACTACCGAGTGATGACTTTCCTACTCCTGCAGCTTCATCTGCTCATGTAGTTTACCTCTCGCTGCTTTCACAAAGAAAAAGAGTGCGTATTACACCTCGCCTACACCACTGAAAGGTGCCACAGCGTGTGTCTGTGTGTGTGTGTGTGTGTGCGCACAGATGAGGTGTTATGTGGGTGGAAGTGCATGGAGATGTCGTGAGTCTATTTGCAGCTGGCTGTCTTAGCTGTCTACCAAACTGTCTTTGTTCTAGGGTGCATACTAATGTCTCCACACCTGCTTCACAAGGATTCGACTGTCACAGATTCAAATCAGAGTGTGTGCGCAAGAGACAGAGACAAAGACAGAGAGAGAGAGACAGAGCGAGAGACAGAGAGACTGTTCTCATGACAAATAAATTGCTATTAATTCTAATCACAATTTCCTACAGCCCTAAACAATGACTTCGGATTGCTTTATTTTGTCCAATAAACAGTCTAAAATTTAAGATTCATCATCATAAATGGGCAAATAAATTAGCTGAAATTGAGATGCAATGAAATGTCTTTGGATTCTCTGACTACAGCTCTGCCTACACCAGAATTCCATTTATAAAGCGGGTGCTATGCCACACTCTTTATTGCCAGGCATCTGGAATCCAGACAGAGAGCACATTCGACTGGCGGAGAGATGCGCTGTACTCACATTCCTGCTTGAAGGTGAAGTACTCTGTGAGGTGCCGGCACTCATGGTTCCCACGCAGGAGGAAGAGTGTGGTGGAGTGGTTGATCTTGAGCGACCAGAGGTAGAGAACACACTGAGAGGCCAGATAGAGAAGATGAAAAGTCAAACGTTCACAGACAGAAAAATAATCTGGTCCAAATGCAACAAGATTTCAGTTTCTCCAACCGGTAAAACTCAGACTTGAAGCCGTCCCTGTCTCACTTAAGACACCTTGTTGCTGCAACAACTTACAAATTACCTGCTCATTACAATACCCATTACGTCCCCCAGAATGTGAGTTGGTGTCTTAACAGAACCCAAAGATATTCAGCGGAGCATAATAAATAAATAAAAGCAGTAACTGCTCACACAAGAGAAACTGGAACCAGAGAAGATTGGAGATTCATCGATTATCAAGGAGGCGGCTTGCACAAATTCGAAGAACAAACTTCTCCACTGATCGACTAAGTCTTTCATACACTGATCTCAATTTTATTTAATTGTCTGCAAATCAACACGATAGATGGAATGTAGAAGGAAAAAAGGCCTGATGTGTGGAGGTGGTAGGTATACGTGTAGCGAGGTTCTGTGCCTTGATGCCTGATGTGTGGAGGTGGTAGGTATACGTGTAGCGAGGTTCCGTGCATTGATGCCTGATGTGTGGAGGTGGTAGGTATACGTGTAGCGAGGTTCCGTGCATTGATGCCTGATGTGTGGAGGTGGTAGGTATACGTGTAGCGAGGTCCGTGCCTTGATGCCTGATGTGTGGAGGTGGTAGGTATCCGGCTCACTGGTCATAATTTGCATAGTGTGTAAAAAAGAATTACCCCTCGCGTGGATCAATAAAGGCTTGATAACATACCTCAATGCTGAAGTATCCTCGATCTACGTAGTCCCCGAGGAAGAGATAGCGCGTGTTACTGGGTGGTCCTCCCACTTCGAACAGCTTCATAAGGTCAAAGAACTGGCCGTGAACATCACCACATACTGGGAAAACACAAACACGCTGCTGTTAACAGACCAGGTCAGGATGAGTTGTGTTATGTGCTGTCCAGGAGAATGCACACCAGCACCAGCCATCGAAACCAGCACAAAACAAACTATCGGGGTCGGGCATCGGGAAAACGGTTCCAAAGGAACCATTAGGAAATCTCGATGTTTGATCCCGTTTGTTGGATCCTAATCCCATTTCAGGTTCTGTGGTGGTTCCGTAGGTTTACATGGGTGCTTTGAACCGGGCTCCACCAGGGACCACAGCTCTGCCCTGTATAATGCAGGGGAGGGTGTACGACGAACCGAGCTAAGCACCAACACCGACACGCGAGTCTGTCTCAGTCCTCAGCCTCCTCCTCCTCACAATTTAGCAAGCTAAATGTAAATGATAAACCTGACCAGGGGGTGACCTGTACTTATTTATTTATGTTCATGTTTGGCATCAGTCAATAATAACCTGCTTTTCCTCAAAAGCCATGAAAACAAGTCTTTTCTCGTTTGCGTGTACGAGCAGATATTCAGAAGCAGTAAAACCAAACCTGAATATTCCATAGCTGTAATGAGATTTGATGCAACGGCACTCACTGGCTTGGTTCTTCCTCTGACCGAGGGCAACGTGGGTCATCGGAACCGCAGCACGCCGCTTCTTCTGTGTTTAATGCGGTCAAACCAAATTTTTAAAAGTTCACCCCACCCTCTAATAAGACTCTGCAGAGGCTGTAGCTGCCCGGTCACTGAAAGCTGACAAGCCATGATAAAAAAATAATCTTCCACATGCAATAGTTTGATATTTTTACGCCGAGTCATTGATCAGTCCATGGTGAGTCTCAGCTGGCTGGTGCCTTTATGGTCTGTCAGATGTTGAGGAGCATATAGACCATACCCAGGTCCCTCTAGACCACCAGGAGACACATTGAAGTGGAATGTTCTCAAACCGCGAGACATTCAAGGCCAGTTTTTCCATCATGTTTCTTTAAACTGATGGAAACCGCACGGTAACATAGACGAACCAGGGCACTGCTATAACATGCTTTTCTTGAGTATGCTGAATTTAGGACACCCAAAGGTCAGCCAAGAGGGAGCAGATGCTTTTTGAGAACTGACTGATGGCTGATCCGACTCGGACAGCCTGTAGAGCGTGAGACCGCAGCGTGGAACTGGGCAGACACCAGCTGCTGCCATGCAGAAACAGTGCTGCAACGGGATAGGGCGCTATGTTTAATCTGTATTCACAGTACTATTTGTACTGTCTTGGAATGTATTCTGCATCCAGCAGTTAATCCCTCACATTACCTACCAAAGTAGAACTGGGAGAATCTTGGAGTACCACTGGGGGCTCCTCAAATACTACCTGGATATACTTTAGAGGACCTCGTGTTTGAGGTCAGGATTAGCATCTACGTAGTCCTGCTTGTTATGGCAGAGTGTGTTTTCCTTAAACATACCAAGGCAGGGTAAGGTATCGATTATTAGAGGGCATTTGCACACTGGCCCCGCAGTCAACGGACGGTGGCTGAGTTAAATGTTAAATGGACTGCGCTTATATAACTCTTTCTGCACCTTCGCGGTGCCCAAAGCTTTACAATTAAGTCTCGCATTCACACACTCATTCACACAGAACGAAGTTCCAAATCAGCCAGCAAACCCAGACCTGTGCATGCCTATGTGAAGTATCAGAGGGTGTCTGGACTCTCATCAACGGGCCTACCTGTTATCGGCGCCTCGACTTCCAGCATGCACTTCTCCTGGCGGAGGATGTTGGCCCCATCACTGATGATCCTCAGAGCCACGTCCTCCTCCACCCTGCCCTCTTTTACGAGGTGGTTGCGGAGCAGCTCAGCATTGGGTTTGCCATTTTCAAAGAGCTCTTTCAAGGTCAGTTTATGTTGTGGAGGGTATGGCACAGCTGTTTGGAGGAAAAGAGCAACATCAGCTATAAAAATCAATGGAGGGGGGGGGGGGGGGGCTAAAGGTGTTCTGAAATGATTTGTTGTTAGTTTCTTTGCTTTAATGGAGGTTATATCGCTTTTTCAGAATGAAATCCCAGGAAGTGTGGAGGTATGGAAGGAAAAATGTACCATCTCACACCCATCATAAGAAGATTTTATAGCTTCATAGAAACACAGAGCAGCAGTATCTTTTGCGCTGCAGTTTGCATTGCATTAAATTGCAATGATGAGCAGTCCCAGTCACATTACTGAGTCACAAAGGGGGATTAATGCACACACCTTCGGGATAATTGCATGCACAACATACACACGCTGTACCTCACTTGACAAACCCTGAGCCCCCCCCACACACACACACACACACACACACACAATCCTTTTACTGCCACCACAAAACGCCAATGGTTTCAAGGCTGAGACCTAAGAGCTTTAAGGCCGAGACAATTATGAGCGCAGCATTTAAAACTGTGTCAACGACAGTGTGCATATGTGCCGGGAATCGAACCGGCAACCTCTCGATCATAAGCCGACCCGCTCAAAATGTGCTTTCTTGTGTGATAGTTTGTTTGTGTAAAGAATGCTAATTTTTAATATATATAGATTTTTAATATAACTTTTTAACCGCTGACAATCAAATAGTGTAATCTGTAGGGTTCCTAAAGTTATTAATCTTATTGTGATGAAGTCCCACCAGACATGAATTTAACCAGGCGTCACTGATCCCATTAAGTACTGCAGTGTGTAAAGCTAGTCGGGTATTATTACACTTTGTATTACCCATACGGACACTAAAGTGAAAAGGAGGGTGTTAAAATGGGTAACGTTTCCAAAGCTACTACAGGTATCATAAAAACAGAGTCAAATCTTGCCAGTGCACGGCTGCACCGGTGGTCCCATCGGTGCACGGCTGTACCGGAGCCCCCCCCCCCCCATCAGTGCACAGTGAATCCCACACCTCACGCGCGACAAACTTTAGATTTTTATTCATCAAGATCCATCCAGACATTTTCCCATAATCCTGCTAACAAACAAACGCACAGAGAGAAATGGCGTCAGAAACCTGACCTCGATGGTGGAGGTCATCAGAGACTTGGTGCCTGAGCTCGTCGACTGCATTCCTCACATTAGTGCAGCTCGTTTTTCAGTTCTAGATTTTCTTTTAAATATATATATCTGTGACAAATCCTGTAACAAGTGCTGCAGCTGCAATAAAACAAAGGCTCCGAGTGTGGCCCTGGTTCCAGCGGTACGGGTTACCTGCTCTGTGCACGTGACTCGTATCACACTCGTATTGGAACGCCCACGCCGAGGGCCAGCTGTCATGCGCTGACCAGCGTGGTATAAACGAACAGCAAGTGCTGCCCGGCCCACAGGGAGTGGCTGCGAACAAAGCCGTAAGCCGAGGTACGCGCCTTAAGGACAGATTAGCTAAAGCCTCTATTAGCTTCCAGATTCAGCGCCTGTTTACTTCAAAGCCTCGTCGTCACACTGATGGAAGGCTCCTGCTGGAACAAAGCTAGAGCCAGTGACAAAATGATGACCTAGAAAAGGCCGCATAATGAGAACGAGATAACCAGACGGTGAAGCTTTTACCGGTAATTACCCTCGGTGGGCAACGACAGCTGACCCCCCCCCCCCCCCCCCCATTCCATCGCAACAGGAACGATGGCCCAGCCACCCAGCAATAATCAGTACAATAACAGTCACTTCCAGTTTGGTTTGTCTGTACAGTTAAAACAGAACTCGTCCCAAACGGGCTGCACCGACGACTGACAATGGAACCAGCCCCTCGATTGTTGTGGCACAGAAACCAAACACACACACACACACACACACACACACACACACAGACTGGGCTGCGACGCCCACGCCGCCCGGCATGACAACTGACGACCCAAGACGCGGTTCTAGCCTGCCACCGAGGGTAAGGTTCTGGGCGGCGACACGAGCCATCGGCTGGAATATGTTCTCCATTGTTTCAAAACCCACACGATCAACGGGGATCGAGTTACAGAGACGTGGCTCAGCAGAAATGAATGGATCAGCCGGCGTGGTTGGATGAATGATGAAGTCCACTTCAGCTTGCTCTCATTACTAGTGAAGCGTTAGCATTGCAGGCCTCGGGTTTATTCTCTAGGTTTAGTCTGGTCTTTCTCCATGTCTTACAGAACCGTGATGTCATTTCAGACTTTCTGCATTTGATATGTTATGAAATATGAAAGCACTTATCTTCCTTTTTTATCCTGACAGAATATATAATATGTTCCAACGGGCCCTCCTACAGCCCCCAGGTAGTCTACTGGTCACGCCCTCCTACAGCCCCCAGGTAGCCTACCGGTCACGCCCTCCTACAGCCCCCAGGTAGCCTACTGGTCACGCCCTCCTACAGCCCCCAGGTAGCCTACCGGTCACGCCCTCCTACAGCCGCCAGGTAGCCTACCAGTCACGCCCTCCTACGGCCACCAGGTAGCCTACCGGTCACGCCCTCCTACAGCCCCCAGGTAGCCTACTGGTCACGCCCTCCTACAGCCCCCAGGTAGCCTACCGGTCACGCCCTCCTACAGCCCCCAGGTAGCCTACTGGTCACGCCCTCCTACAGCCCCCAGGTAGCCTACCGGTCACGCCCTCCTACAGCCGCCAGGTAGCCTACTGGTCACGCCCTCCTACAGCCCCCAGGTAGCCTACTGGTCACGCCCTCCTACAGCCACCAGGTAGCCTACTGGTCACGCCCTCCTACAGCCACCAGGTAGCCTACCGGTCACGCCCTCCTACAGCCGCCAGGTAGCCTACCGGTCACGCCCTCCTACAGCCCCCAGGTAGCCTACTGGTCACGCCCTCCTACAGCCACCAGGTAGCCTACTGGTCACGCCCTCCTACAGCCACCAGGTAGCCTACTGGTCACGCCCCCCTACAGCCCCCAGGTAGCCTACTGGTCACGCCCACCTACAGCCACCAGGTAGCCTACTGGTCACGCCCTCCTACGGCCACCAGGTAGCCTACCGGTCACGCCCTCCTACAGCCCCCAGGTAGCCTACTGGTCACGCCCTCCTACAGCCCCCAGGTAGTCTACTGGTCACGCCCTCCTACAGCCCCCAGGTAGTCTACTGGTCACGCCCTCCTACAGCCACCAGGTAGCCTACCGGTCACGCCCTCCTACAGCCCCCAGGTAGCCTACTGGTCACGCCCACCTACAGCCACCAGGTAGCCTACCGGTCACGCCCTCCTACAGCCACCAGGTAGCCTACTGGTCACGCCCTCCTACAGCCCCCAGGTAGCCTACTGGTCACGCCCCCCTACAGCCCCCAGGTAGCCTACCGGTCACGCCCTCCTACAGCCGCCAGGTAGCCTACTGGTCACGCCCCCCTACAGCCACCAGGTAGACTACTGGTCACGCCCTCCTACAGCCACCAGGTAGCCTACTGGTCACGCCCCCCTACAGCCCCCAGGTAGCCTACTGGTCACGCCCACCTACAGCCACCAGGTAGCCTACTGGTCACGCCCTCCTACAGCCCCCAGGTAGCCTACTGGTCACTTGTTATTTTCATGGAAAACTTCATTTGACTTGGGGTTCTATATTTCCGCTTTCCCTTCTTCCCTGTCACGTTCCTATTCTCTCACCAACATGTGGCTGGCCATGTTGGGAACATCACTGGGGAGATTCTTTCCACAATTAACTCCCCCCCCCCACCCCCCACCCCCCCTACTGGCTCACACAGCAGCATTCCAGTGCTCTGGCAGGACACTCTCCCAGTGTCCTTGTAGACAGACGACGATGTGGGCCGAGTTGGCGTTGAGAAGTCAGGTTGGCGCTGGTGGTGTTGCCGGGGGTGGGGCTAGTTTCCCAAGCGACCTCAGACTTGGCTTGGCCCGTCCCGGCCTGGACTGAAACAGCATATTATGTCCCGTCTGTCCAATGGGGACGCAACAACCTTAGCGTGCAGGATTCCACCCTGTTGATCTCTGCTGCTGACCGCAGCAATCCTTGGACATGCAAACCGGAGAGCGGCGGTCCCGGGAATTGATACTTCATCCATCCTAAATGTCAAGGACACTGGGTCCCGGCGTGGGACGTCCCGCGTCAGGACACTGGGTCCCTGCGTGGGACGTCCCGCCTACGATGAGGTGTAATACATATAGCAATGGAAACCTCTAGACATTTACTGTTAGAATTGATCGATTGTGAAACCATGTGGATAAATAGTGGAATAACAAAATAACTACTTTAGATATCAGTTACGTCACTGTGTGTGTTATATTAGCCCTATTTGCTATAAAACCTTTTAACCGCGATGTCCTTTATAACAGGCAAAGGGTTTGGACAAAGTTATTCCGAAAGCTACAGGTGATTTCCAATCAATGGGGTTCATCAAAATCAGATCAATGGGTGGTAATGAAAGCAGCGCGGTGGTGTGGATCAGGCGGGGCGCTCACCTTTCACCGGCCGCTCCGTGGTGGACTGTTTCTCCGGTTTCTCTTTACCCTTCGCGGACATCCTCGCTTCGTCTCTGGGCTAATTTCGGGGCTATAATCCCGTGCAGCTCTTTCGCCAGCTAGCCCGAGGACAAGCTAGCGCACCGAGCTAGCGCACCGAGCCGCGGCAGCCGTCCGCCCCGTCCCGACGTCGTTGCGGTCGGCGGTGGGAACGCTGAAGACGAGCTACCCGAAGAGCCCCAGCGCTTCTCGGGATTGACCTAGCTCTATTGAACGAGCTAACTTGCAGAAACATTCATTCCAGCGAGGAATTGCAAGACAACGTCGTTACGTTGTCATAAATGTTGCAGAAAAATTAAAGGTTATCTAGAAAAAAAATCTAAAAAAAAAGAAGCGCCCGATGACAGAGGAGCAGCTACCAAGAACAGCCAATAGCACCTGGACTCTGCGCCGCTGCTGTTAGCATCTGATCCGAGTTCGCTGCTCCTCTCCAGCTAGCTAGCAGCTAACACGGACGGAGACGGGCGTCTCGTCTCTCCGGACAAATGTCAGCAGCACAGAAAGCCGCGTCCGTTCGAGACGCAGCGGCTTCCCTCGGATTAGACGCTAATCTGACAGCGAGTGAGGAGGAGGAGGAGGAGGAGGAGCAGCAGGGATGGGACGAACGACACCGGCGCGTCAGCACCGTGTCGAGTGCGCATGCGTGAAACCCCGGAAACCCCGGACACAAACAAGCACAATTTGAACCCTTCACATGAACAACTTCACTCAGCAAATAAGTGGAAAAAATGATTTTATACAAAGATGATCATAGTTTAAGAGACTAACGACTGAATAAAGATTAAATATTATTTCACAGACTAATGTTGGGTTTACAGCATGCAAGTTTTTCCATCTTTTTTTCATTTTGTTTACCTGCAATGATTTTAGATCTACAGCAGAGGTCACTGTTGAGTGACCAACACAGCGTCAATACAGTTTGTGTAATGTGTCAATACGCTCCTTAAGGTATCGTTAACCATCACTGGTGAGAAGCCGCTGTGACGTGACCATGGAAACGTGACACGTGGTCTAAACACCGACCTCTGATTGGGTCGTTGCTTCACGGAGTGAAACTGCAGTTCTGGCGTTAATTCGTTAATTTCCCGATACTACGTTCATATCTGCACCTTTCTGTAATTCCTATGTTGCAGTTTGTCTCAGGAAATGTTTCTAATCCGCCACTCGACCAGAACAGCGGTTTTTAGGAGACGGTTAATCGTGTTTGGTTTAAAACAAACGCTCCATCAACGAAGCGACACTAGAGGGCTGTCTCGTCTCATTCTGCGCGTTTCAGAGTAAAACAGGAAACGTTTGGAAAAGAATCAACATTTATTGAAGTTGAAAATGGCATTAAATTCCACTTAAACAATCTTAAGTAAATACCTACAACATTACACTGAAAATATCACCGGTCACATGAAACCATGGATACGGAGGATCAGTTTGTACATGAAAGCAGCTCAATAACTAAATAAGTATCAAAGGAATTTTTAGAATGATCGCAGTGAGCAAAGGCCGTGCACGAACTAATGATCCACCGTTAGTCGTTAGAAACGTTCAGCGGTGAACTTCGCCTGCCGTCTGACGGCGGAACAATCACCAAAGATATGAAACTACTTCAGAGCCCCGTTTTATTTCCACATATAGAAGACGACGACGACAGACAAATCCAGCTCACACAAACCTCAATAAAACGGAGTAAGAACAGAGAAGCCCCGCCCCGTCTCTCTGGCACACGCTCAGAACCGCCGCGGCTTCTCACGACATCAGAACCCGACCCGCCGGGCAGTTTGGGAATCCTCGACAGCTGAGCGTGACGTGAACGGCGAGCGCTGAGCCTCGCGGCGAGCGTCGAGCCTCACGCCTCGCGCCGAGCCTCGCGGCGAGCGTAGGCACTCACGGCTCTTCAGCGAGAGCAGTCGGGGGAAGGGAACCGATCGCACCAGAACAATCTACCTCACGAAGCAAACCGGATCCTGCAAGTTCCCCCCGTGGAGACACGCGGCCTTTGCTTCACTAAAACCGCCTCAGCCCAACACACGAAGGGAACCATCGTAGGGTTACCTAGGCGACGGACGTAGAAACAAAGAGACGAGGGAAGTCTTTGGTGCTCCGTGTGAAGGAACTGAACGAGATCCGACCCCAGCTGGGAGGAGCGCTGCATTAGAACCCAGAGAACAGACACCAGGAGGGGGGCCGTCTGGCTACAGGAACCGCTCGCCCTTCCTCTCCCTCCTCTTCCTCGCCACCTTCTGCCCTGAGATAGATGCCGCCCTGAAGGAGACGCACCAATCAGTCTATCCTGGCTAGAATTAAAGCACTCCTTTAGTACGATAGCAATACAACCTAGTGTTTCTATGTACCTTGTGTATTTGTATATGTAGCTATAGATATATATATATTTTTTTTTTTTTTTTAAACCACAGGATAAATGCAATTTTGCCTGAATATATTCTGGAAACTGGGATTGGAATCAAACCTGCACAGTAATTCTGGTCTCTCTTTGCTTGCATATACGTGGAGTGAATTAGAGGAGGGGGGGGGGGGGGGAGCCCCCGCAGGAATGACTTTAGTGCTTCAGCGGCATGTTGGAGACGATCCGAGGCTCCTGCGAGTCGATCGACACCGCTGATGAAGGACGGCCATGCGCCGCCCGTCGCTAGTCAGGACGCGCGCTAGCCCGCCGTCTGGCCGGTATTCTTTCGTTTTCATTGGTCGGCAGGGTGATGGGCGTGGCGGGCGACCAGACCGGCCCGGGGCGCCCTGCGCCTTCCTGCGGTGCGTACGCCAAGAAGGCCGACAGAAAACTGGTTCCAGTAGCGGAAGGCTGGCCACGCCCCTCAACCCTCGGCGCAGCGGGCGTTTACTGCATGATGAAGCCGGGCTGCGGGGCCATACGAGGCGGGGGCCTTTGAGGCAAAGCGGGGGGGTACTGAGAGAGGAAGTGGCTCGGATAGCCGGAGGAGACGCCGGGGAAGGGCTGACCCGTCCTCGGAGGAATCGGTGGGTATGGAGATGCCGAGTAGAAGACCGGCGGCTGGGAGGCGGCGGACGGAGCCGGATGAAGAAGAGGAGCTGGCTCGGACGGAGGCGGGGGGGGCTTCCGCCTCGGCTGGGCGACCGGGGAAGAGTTGCTGCTCGCCTCGGACACATCCTGAGACCGCGAGGTCGGGATGGGCACCTGGGGGAGCCGCTGGCCCTGCATCACCATCTCCTGCAGCTTCTCGATCTTCACCCTCCTCAAGTGAGCCAGCTTCCTGTTGCTCTGGTAGGCATCGACGAAGGCGTCCAGCGCCACCTCGCCGTCCAGAAACGAGTCGGCCATGTTCTGGGGACGGGAGCAGAGACATTTGGACGAGCTCCAGGTTCGAAAGTCAAGACACTCAAAGGTAAAAAATAAAACCGTTCATGTGTGGCGGCGTCTTGCTCGTAAACCGTGGAAGAAGAGTCACGCTGGAGTAAGAATGAGAATGAGAGAAGCGTCCTGAGGGGGACATGACCTATGACCCGTGTCACCGTGGACCGGTGCTGCAGGCGTGGTCCGCATCAGACGAGGCTTCTAAATAGCAGCAAATTCAAAGCTGATGGGCGCTTTATAGAGCAAGGGGGCTGCAAGCCACGCCCCCGACGATCGGAGCCCAGACACCGGGCTTTTATTAGCGCTTGGCGAACCCTTAGCTCCGTTTGGAGTCTTGTCCATGTTTTGCATGTTAAGCTCAATGCAACGAGAGAACATGTGATTGTCTGAGTGGTATTTGTTCAAGCCCACCGTCTGTTCAGTGACTTAAATTCATTTATTTATTTAAAGAAACATTTTAAGAAACATTTGTGCAGAAATGTAAGCATTTTTAATACCCACTGTATTTGGTCGACTTCTTGATTATGGCTAAATTACATTCAGAATAATGCGACATTGCCATGGTTACGATAGATCTGCATTTTCGCGTGTAAACAAAAAAAAAAAAATCAGAAACATTATTTGGATTCTGTCTTTCAGATGTGCGTTAGTCGTATTTTAGGTTGATAATCGCAGGAAATAGGCCGCAGACGTACCGGTAAACAGGTAAACAGGTAAACAGGTAAACAGGTCCGCGGGTGCATGAAGCCCAAACTGACTGAAGTGTTTAGTGCGTCTGATGTCATTGGAACAGTTTCATCGGGCTGGCGTGGAGAGGTTAAATGTATTGACGGCATTTTCAGCCGCACCGACACACACAACGCTTACCTCTGTCTCCTCCTCTATTTTGGCTCCCTCAGCCTGCAGCAGGGCCAGCAGGACGTCCAGGGAGGTGTTCCCCGACTTGTGGTCTGTTGGACAACGACAGAGGAAAAGCACGAGGAGGATTATTCTCCTGGACGTGTTCGTGTTCGTCAGAGGGACGCCGAGAGGACAGCCGCGGTGGCAAACGGCTACCTGCATGAGGGTGTGGCCGAATGCATTTTCATTGGCTGCTGACAGTTACAGGAGAATCTCATCCATCCGATGTTCAACACGCCCACATGGCTCAGTCGACCAATCATGGTGCTACACATCATGTCTGGTCAACACGTGCACGCGTGAAACACGTCAGAAAATAATTGAGAAGCACTGCACTAAATGAATGTTGCCATGGATTCCAGGATTTTAACCCCTTCCCTGACACCACCACACCAAAAATCCACTCCTGTGAGGAACTTTTGATTTTCTGAAATGGAGAGAAATGCCCAGGGGGTAACAGAAAGGTTAAGCTAACAGCTAACGTTAACTAGCTAGTCCACCAATGTCATGATCAGGAAATGAATCCATAATTATGTTCATTCACACGAGCACGGATTCTGTGACGAGCAGGAATCCTGCCGATCATGAGACGGCCGATGGGGTCACACTCACACTCACACTCACTCAACTCCCATGCCTGCCAGTCACGTCATCTAGAATTCCCTTCTACCCACAGTGGTAGTTTTACACCAGCCCACTGCTGACTCAGAGGAAGTCAATGCTGGGAATCGACCGCTATGTTTTTTTATAAGGAAG
Source organism: Brachionichthys hirsutus (assembly GCF_040956055.1). NCBI lineage: Eukaryota > Metazoa > Chordata > Actinopteri > Lophiiformes > Brachionichthyidae > Brachionichthys > Brachionichthys hirsutus. The sequence goes on along the minus strand of NC_090900.1, from coordinate 13,790,181 downwards.
AAGAAGAAAGCCTTTGTTGATTTCAGGGCTGTAGCTAGCATCTATTATTGCTATTACTGTTACATGTTGCACAACCTCTCTGAGGGTGAACTGGCCCCCCTCCAGCCACACTCCACATTTCATCCGAGCCGGGACTCGAACCCAACTCACTGAGCCACTGCCGTCCCAAAAACATATTATAAAACATAGACAAAACCCTAAATAAGGGAAAAGTGATAAAGAGAATGATTTAAAACATCATAATAGGTGTGGTACAGGAACTCGTTAGTCACAACTGGGCAGGAGAGCGCAAACACACACACACACACACACACACACACACACACACGCAGGTGTTACGACTTTTGACGAGAACCATTTATGTTCTTGCAGGAAACTCCACCCACATTCAGTGGCGACTCGACAGGGGAGGTACAAACATCAAAGAGTCCTACCAACATGACACGCCTTCAGGAGGACCTTCACAAAACGTAGAACTCTGTGTCAATGAGCACCACGCCACATGTGCAGCTCACTGCTGATTGGCTGTTTTACCAGATGACGCCGTAGGCAGGACGATGCTGCATCAGAGCCAAGCCAGTTTTAGGTGGATCTCTTACAGGCCGTCTTATTGGTCGATGCCGATGTGTGTCATAATGCCGAATATTGGCCGATATAATTGGCCCGGCTGACAATGGGTCGATTGTAAAACACAGATCATCATTGTTAGCTTCACTTCTTCCATGAAAATTAAACTAAAGCGTCTTTAGCGCTCAAACAGCAGCATCTCTGCTTAGACAACTTCACGTGTGACCAAATACAACATTTAACTGTGAAGACCGTGGAACCCTGTGTGTGTGTGTGTTGTGCACGACAGCACCAGGCGTTCAGATCCCGGACATCTGCCAGAGGAAGGAGAAGTCAAACTTATCATTGAACGGCAGGCACGCCATTCTGAGAGCGCTGCATAGCAACCAGCGCGTCAACGAGGTCACAAGTAACGCCACTTTGCCTTCTCCACTCGAGGGCGAGTCACTGATAGCAGCACCGCTGAAGTCTAAGATCCCGCAGTGGAAATGCAAATCACCTCTGGAGCATCGTCAACCGGCGCTCAGTCCCCAACTACAGCTACACAACAGGAAAAAGAAAATGGCTGCCGCAGCCTCTGATGGGAAACGTGAGAACTGGTAAGACGGGTCTCTGCAGCTGGCGTTTAAGCAGCAGAACAAACAATGTGGGTTTGATCCTCATACGTTCAGCATCGAGCCAAAGAAGCTGCCTAAGAGGACACTTGCGGCTCTTCTAACTCTCCATTGGTCACTTTACCCATCAAAAGTGTGGAAACTACAATTAGCATTCGCTAGCTAAATAAATGAAACTACTTTTCTCTCCATCTTTCATTCATTGTGTCCAGCATTTGCAAGCCGCCGGTCGGAGCCACAGATTCTGAAATCGATGCTTTCAGTCACTGGAACGCTCCCAAGACGTCACCAGAATCACCGTTTGCAGTTCATCACGCATCTCCGGCTGTAACACCGGGTTACAAACACGAAATTACATTACATTTTGTTTACCAATCTCAACTCAGAGAGACGAGACCAACGGGGACAGTGTGTGTGTGTGTGTGTGTGTGAGCGAGTCGTCTGCTGTACCTAAGGTGGACTTGCGGAGCTGATAGGACTCGTAGCGCTCCTGGAGGCGGCCGTAGCGGCTGCGGAGCTGCTCCTTCTTGTGCTCCAGGCCGGGCTGCAGGGTGAGGTTTTGTTCTGCCAGGGTTCGGTTGCTGGCCAATGTCATCTCCTTGCTCTGCTGGACTCCCTGCATCTACAGAATAGGATAACACCTTTCACCAAAGTCTCATCACAGAGTCTTCCCGCTTACGTAGTGGACTCACATTTAATGAACTCCTACTTTAGTTTATTTATTTTATTTTAAAGAGAAAGTCATCAATTAGACGTCAATTGGGTTTGAAATTGAATTCTTCCTCTCTTCAATGGCAAATATCTCCAGACCGAAAAAGTATTTGCATAGTCATAGTACACAATATTCTGTGGGTCTGGAAAAATAGGGCAAAATGAGCAAAAACCGCTGGCATTGAATGAGTCAAGTAACTTCAGCAGTGTAACACAACTTATATAACAGGTCTACAAAAGAAAGATGACGCTTTTGTTGTCAGACAATTAGAAAGAACGTTGAACCATCTGAGAACAGGATCTGTAGAAATATTCAGCTTTATTCTCGTCTTTGTTCAGTTTTCTGTCTGTGATGAATTCTGAAACGTAATGAAAGCTAAACTATTAACACAAACGCGTCCTGCTCGTGCATTCTGATATTCCATCATCTCCATGAATGTCTATTGGGCCCATAAAGTTTTCACAGACGGGCCTTGTTTGCTCCCTTCAGTGCAGTCTGAACAAACACAACGAAATGACGAGCGACCTCCTGCTGAAACGCCGCTCTGCAGGGTTACATCCTGCCCCCCGCCCCCCATCCTTCTGACCAAGCCGATTCTGGAGACCTTTAAATAGCATCTTTAATTGCAGCCTTGTTCTGTCAAACACGTTACAGCTTCAGCGACACGGCACTCCTCGGCACTCCGAGGTTTCACTCGGCGCCTTTGTTCCCATCCCATCCCCAGACAGGTCCACCTTTGGATTAGTCATGTCTTTACTCAACGCACTGCCTTCAATCACTTTGATGCGTCATTGAAGTAAACAAGTTCCTCCCACTCTGTACCCGATGGGATGAGGAAACGAAACCATGGAGACGATCATACTGGGTGTGGATCAAAAACAGAACTAAGGCGCGCTGGCGGCAGCAACATTCAGCCAAACACTGGACTGTATTCATCCTGGTAGAGCCAAGGGAAACGGATCCGATGCATTTGAGCCGAGACACAATGACATACATCAGTGAGCCCTCATCGGCACACAATCTGAGCCGAAATAAGACACCCAGAGTGAAAGCCACAGCGATAAAGATTCCTGCGTCCGGAACAGGTTTTACGCTTGTAATTACTGATCACACTGAATCTGGAGGGGAAGAAAGGGACGACAACGATTCATGACAAAGTGAAATGAAGCTTGCCTTATCAATATAGCTTGTCATGGAAAATTAGAAGCTTATCAGGGACTTATCAAAGTCAGACTGGTGATAGCATAAGAAGCAGATACAGATTAACTGTGTCCTGATGGCAGCGACACAAGGCCAGAGAATCCAGAGACGGCCTGCATGCGGATAGCTGAAAAAGGCAACGTGCACCAACGCTGCATCACAAAGTCCAGAATCCACAGAAATAAAAACACGGAAGAAACAGCTGAGCAAATGTAAAGGAAATAAGTATCTCCCAAAGTATGACTGTGTTCATATTTTATTATATTATTATTAACCTATTCTGATCCAGCAGTTTCGATTAGGGCCATAAATGGAGGTGTTGCACTTTGAACCTGGGTCAAGTTGTAAAGATTAAAGATCCAACCTGCAAGCGGTAAATAACCGGTGAAAAAGGTATCTGGATTTTTGTCAACAGTAAATGATCTGTGCTCAGTAACATGTCCGTGTTGGCCTCCGCTCCCAGCGCATCTCATGCTTCCTCCAAGTCGCGTTTGCCTCGGTATCGTCCTGCCCGTCTGCAGAACCACAAGCCGAACATCGGCACCGTTCTGACTGTATATGTCGACATGGCTAAACGATTGCTTCGGTTTTTGTGTTTGACATTTATTTGTGTTTAAACTGTTTCCTTAATACTGGCCGCAGACCGTTTCTATCTAAACAAACCCCGCTGCGTTAAAACTCGAGACAATGCCTTCACCTTGTTGTCCCAAGATCAACGACTTCAAAACTTTCGCAGTTTTCGGGAGGAAAGTTTCCTTGTCAACACTTGAATATGGCCAAATTCCAAACACGACTGTATTCCCACAACCGTCCCGAGAGGGAACGAACAACAAAGGGTCGAGGAAGAAGCGCACCCTCGGAGTCAGGAGCTAGCTAGCTAACGCTGGGTGCCGACACTAAGCTAAACGCAGCCGGACTCGGGAGCTAGCAAGCTAACGCTGGGTGCCGTCACTAAGCTAAACGCAGCCGGACTCAGGAGCTAACTAGCTAACACTGGGTGCCGCCACTAAGCTAAACGCAGCCTCGGAGTCAGGAGCTAACTAGCTAACGCTGGGTGCCGTCACTAAGCTAAACGCAGCCGGACTCAGGAGCTAGCTAGCTAACGCTGGGTGCCGTCACTAAGCTAAACGCAGCCTTTGAGTGAGGAGCTAACTAGCTAACGCTGGGTGCCGTCACTAAGCTAAACGCAGCCGGACTCAGGAGCTAACTAGCTAACACTGGGTGCCGTCACTAAGCTAAACGCAGCCTTTGAGTGAGGAGCTAACTAGCTAACGCTGGGTGCCGTCACTAAGCTAAACGCAGCCGGACTCAGGAGCTAACTAGCTAACGCTGGGTGCCGTCACTAAGCTAAACGCAGCCGGACTCAGGAGCTAACTAGCTAACGCTGGGTGCCGTCACTAAGCTAAACGCAGCCGGACTCAGGAGCTAACTAGCTAACGCTGGGTGCCGTCACTAAGCTAAACGCAGCCTCGGAGTCAGGAGCTAACTAGCTAACGCTGGGTGCCGTCACTAAGCTAAACGCAGCCTCGGAGTCAGGAGCTAACTAGCTAACGCTGGGTGCCGTCACTAAGCTAAACGCAGCCTTTGAGTCAGGAGCTAACTAGCTAACGCTGGGTGCCGTCACTAAGCTAAACGCAGCCGGACTCAGGAGCTAACTAGCTAACGCTGGGTGCCGTCACTAAGCTAAACGCAGCCGGACTCAGGAGCTAACTAGCTAACGCTGGGTGCCGTCACCAAGCTAAACGTTCAACATACCTCATCCATCTTCTGGACCATTTGGGTGAGTTTTTCGTCGTCTTCCAGAATTTCGTTGAGCTGAGTCATCGTGTAAGCGCTAAACCTGCTGGAAAAACTGCACATTTTAGCTCTGGTTGAGTGTTTCTCCTGCTCCGCGGTCCTCTCCTCGCCCTGCCGACGAAGACAGCTTCTCTTACCGGAAGTAGTCGACAGCGGGCCCGATGCTGCCTTCAGGCGCCGTCAGAAAAATCTAAATCCACTTTGTCACTCAATTCAAATCGTAATAAAATATTTTTACTATGTGTATTAGGTTATAAGGTATATAATTGTATACACTTTTATCTTCAGAATTTTTTACGTGTAAGCATTTTTAAAGCTTATAAACACACAGGTTCCAGTGATCAGTAGGTCGTTGGTTCGAATCCCAGTTACAAAGCGGACCTTCCCAGGAGTGGCTGACCTTCCAGAACCCCTCCAGGATCATAAAGCGCAGACGGACAGGTCCAATACTTTATTCAAACCGGGACCAAAGAGATGCTACGACTAAAGACATGGTCATTCAAAATCTGATTCACACGTCGACACAAATCTCAAACAGAGATTTACAAGAAAATATAATTGTAGCACCCCCAACATGTTTTTTTGAATAAATCTCAGTGACTCAAACATTAAGTAGTATTTTTATTTGCAGTGAATTATATCATTCAGGCAGCACTAGTGCCATGAACTGATTTATACTCACAGCAGACATTCAAATCCCAATAGTGCATTCAGTTCAAGAGTCAGTAGACGGACTCTGGACTTCTGTGTTGCAGCTTCACATTCAAAGTCAGTGTGAGAAAAAGTGCTGTATCCACTTGCAGAGCACTACTGTCCCTAGTCTGTCCCTAGTAATCTGTCCTCAGTAGTCTGTCCTCAGTAGTCTGTCCTCCCTGGTCTGTCCTCGGTAGAGTGCGTTGTACTCGGTTCACCGGTGCTAGTGCTCCTTTGTCGACTGAAGGGTCCTTCCCCGTTGAGCTTGTTGCATGGATGGAGCCGCTCCGTCCCCGTCTCGATGCCTAAAAGCTGCCTCTGCACCAGCTTGCTGTATAGCCCCCCGCTGGCCATCAGCTGACCGTGGGACCCCTGCTCGACCACGCAGCCCCCGTCGATCACAATGACGTTGTGTGCCTTCTCCACCGTGCTGAGCCGATGGGCGATCACCAACACCGTGTGCTCCTTCATGACGTTGTTCAGAGCCTGTTGAACCTGCAGCAGACATCGACAAGACGGTCAGGGGTGGACAACCACACGAAGATGACGACTGACAAGACGGCCTTCATCGGGCATGAGTGCACTTACGACGTGTTCACTCTCTGAGTCCAACGCGCTGGTCGCCTCGTCCAGGATCAGAACGCGAGGGTTACGGACGAGAGCTCGAGCAATGGCCACCCTTTGTTTCTGGCCTCCTGACAAGTGAGTGCCTTTCTCGCCAACACCTGGAGAACGACAGGCAGAAACAATACAGCCGCACGACCTCATCGATACCGAGCATGACGACAGAAGTAACGAGCTGCTAAAGCCACGACATCACCATCAACGAGACCTTGTTTGTACCTTTAGCACTATTCTCCATAGGCCTCTTATGTGAAGGCCTTTGTTGTAAAGAGCAACACCTTAACAGCAGAGTCGTAAATGAACCCCTGTAATACTTACTTGTCTCGTAGCCTTTAGGAAGGCTGGTGATGAAATCGTTAGCATTAGCCTTGTTGGAAGCCTCGATCACAGCCGCCATTGGAATATCAGTCAGGCCATAGGTGATGTTCTCCTCGATTGTCCTCGCAAACAGCTGAGGTTCTTGGCCCACAAGAGCCACCTAGAAAAACAACACAAGGAAGTCTTTAAGAGAGAAAGAGCTCAACACACAATGAGCAGACTGGCGCATCGTCCGGACCAGAGAGCTGCACTGAGGTCCAAAAACTATTACGAGACGTTTGACAGAGCTTCTTATCATCCATGTCCCGTCCCATCGCGCCGCCGAGCGATGTCACTCACAACTCCTAGCTGCCCGTGCAGCTAGGAAGCGTTCAGGGAGCCATCGCCTCCGCAACACAGCGAAACTCACAGCAGAAACAAGAAAGAAGAAATACAAACGGCCATCGAGAAACCCTCACTACCCCAAAAAACAAATATAGTACTGCTAACTGATTATTCAGTTATACACATATAATTTAGAGACCGCCACATATAAAAGCCTCCATTTCTCCATATGATCAGCAATATTATAATATTCACTCATGAAGTACTTCTGGTATAAAGAATTGTCGTTTTGCTGCACTTTGGGTTTTGGCTTCCTGGATCAGTGATCATGAATAAAAACTATTTTCATTAACATCTTTCGGTCACAACTTCCCAACGCAAACCAACTCACACAAATAAAGGAATATAAAAACGTGGCTCTGTGATTCGTCTATTCGGCGGCGCGCCTGTCGGCCCCTCCCTCCCCAACAGGCCGTCAAACACCTGAACAACACCTGAACATCACAGCGCCTCGGCCGAACGCCGGTTGAACCCCGACGACTGGACGCGCACCTTGGAGTGCAGGTAGTCGTGTCGGAAGGCGTTGACCGGCTGTCCATCCAGCAGAACCTGGCCTCGGTGAGGAACATAGAAGTTTTCCAGCAGACTCACACAGGAGCTCTTTCCACTGCCTGAAGGCCCCACGAGGGCGGTGACCTCCCCGGGCTGCAGAGTGAAAGACACTCCCTGCAAAACACACCACCCGGGGGAGTCATTTCCTCAGCAAACACCCGCCCCGGCGTGCCGGCGTCTGAGGTAGCAGCGAGCCAGCCTCGCCTCCTGGACCGAACGGTTCAGCAACAAACCTTGAGAACGTCCGTCTCCGGACGTGTCGGGTAAGCAAACGTGATGTCTTTAAATTCAACCAAGCCGGTGCACGCGTCTGGAACCTCGGTACCGTCGGCTGAGTGTTTGGGCTCCCTGTCCAGGTACTCGAAAACCTTCTCAGCAGCTCCAACTCCCTGCATGAGGCCCGTGTACACAGACGCTATATTCTGCCAACACAAAGTCGCGTGACGTGGATTCGGTCATGCGCTGGGGACGTCTTCCTTCACAATGCGTGACAGAAGAAGTGAAAGAGTGAATCACCTCCATACATTCTGACAGCTCAAGAACGTAGATGAAGAAAGCTATCAGGTCGCCGCTGCTTATCTGATGGTTTATGACGAGGTAGCCGCCGTAGTAGAGGATAGCGACCTCCAGAGCGAGCTCCGAGCACTGCAAACAAACAAACAAACAAACTCCCATGCAGGCTGACCGCAGCGTGCACCAGTTCAGGATGTGGCAGGTTTACGTACGGAACTGGACCACATGTAGCCGGCGTAGGCCAGCGCTTGTTTCTTGTTGAGCTGGAACATGAGCAGGAGTTTGGCGTAGTAGGAGTCGGCCTCGCCGCCCTCGTTGGCGAAGCTACGCACCGTCCTGATGCCCGAGATAGTCTCCTCTGCAACTCGGTTGGCCTCTGCAAGCGTCGTTTGCACTTCTTTGCTTAGTTTCTGCGGAAGAAAGGCAAAGTGGGTTGAATTTGATCAAATGATAGGATCAACACACACACACACACACACACAAACACACACTTTACCTTGTAGTATTCACCATAAAGATTAGAGACAAAGCCAATGAAGGGGAATCCCATGATGGTCGTGATTGTGAGCTTCCAAGATATCCCAAACATGAAAATGAAGGCGCCGATCGCCTTGACGGTGCTCCGAAGGAAGACGTTGACATTCTGGGAGATGAGGTCACTCACCTGCGTGGTGTCCGCCGACAGGCGTGAAATGATGTCGCCTATTGTGTTAAAGGCATGCAATAAGCTGCGATGCAAGCCGGAGGGCAGAGGTGAACGGATACGAAGGGTTCCTGCATCACCTGTGTGGTTCTCATCGAAAAAGCCGATCTCTTGCCTCATAAGCGTTCTGAAGAGATGATCTCTGAGCCGAAGATTCAACCTGGCAAATATCAGGGTGAAGACTCCTCCACGGACTCCCCTCGCAAATGAGCTGTGGATAGAGTTCGGGGGTCACGAGGCTTTTAAAAGTCTTCTACATTCTGCTGCACGGCGCCTCTCAAAAACAAAACAGAGAATTTAAATAGCGGGGGATCATGGGTAATGTTGTCCTCATCGTTACCGAAGCCACCCCTGCTGTTCCCCAAAACACATGACAAAGGTCGAGACGTGTTAAAGTACACGCAACATGTTATATATTCTAGTAGCTCCATGACGTCGTTCAGCTACATCCTGGTCCGCGTCCATCGTCAAAATAAATAGAATAGTCAATGCAGCTCTGCCCTCAGTCCCCTCAATCCCTGCATACCTGAATAAACACCTTCAAAAACACTAGAGGGAGCTCAAACAACAACCTGATTACACCCTCCTATAAGACTAACATGGGTAAATCATCTTTTTATAATACTGCCACCCAAGGGTGGAACTGTTTGACTCCTGCCCTTAAAACATGCACCTCTTTGGCCTCCTTCAAAACGGCCCAAAAAATACACCTTTCAGGGGGCAGAAACGGAGATAGTCATCACGACTCTCTCCGGATCAATCCACCCCACCCTCTTTTTTTTTATGTGTCTTTTTTAATGTAGTTATTTTGCATCTGTGGAGTAATTTAATATTAGTTTTATTTTATTGGTACTGTTAAATGTCGCTGATTTATGTACTAAGGACTTTCAACGGAAACAAGACCGTAAGGGCTTTTTTGAAATGCTCCCCTTAGACAGGATGTTTGACTGTACTTGTACTGTAATACATGCTACTGTTTGACTGTACTTGTACTGTAATACATGCTACTGTTTGACCGTACTTGTACTCTAACATTCTATCCAATAAATATATTCATCATCATCATATATTCTAGTAGCTCCATGACGCCGTTCAGCTACTTCCTGGTCCCCATCCAGCGTCAAAACAAGCGATAAGCCGTTTAAATTAAGGATCAGAGAAACACTTTCATCACATTGGTCCTCCTGCCAGCCGTCCTTCCGTCCCAAACCGTGCCCGGTAGATCGGTGTTACGTTTTCTACAGGAGGAGCCTCAGTGACTGTCTGAGGTGCAGATCCAGAGACCCAGAAGCGTCGATGGTTGTGTACAAACCGTAAAAGGTAAAGGTTGTAAAGCTGCCGTGAAAGAAGCCGTGAGAGCAGCGCGACACTCGACGGAAGAGGCTCACCTGACTACAGCCAGGATCAGCACCGTGAGCACCGGGTTAATCAGGTACGCCATGCTCTGGTGGACCACGATGGCGTTGATGGCTCTGCCGTAGAAGTAGGGCGTAAAGGTCTCGCCTGCAGGTTGGAGAGAGAGAGAGAGAGAGAGCGCTGACCACATGCTCAGAGGATGGACGACTTCCCCAAGTGTCCTCAGGGAGCGACACGCTTGAAGAATCTTGGACTATGGTGAGACCTCTATTTAAGAAATGGTCCAATGTGACGATAAAGAAGATAATCATGAGACGTCCATGAGAGAAGCACCTCATGTGCTCTTACGCGAGCCACGCTAGACGCAGCCCCGCTGACCGGCTCCAGGAGTCTTCTCATTGTAACAGGCTGGATTAGGACTGGACATATTTACTGGATCAGAACTGGACATTTTAACTGGATTAGGAGGACTGGACATTTTTGCTGGATTAGGACTGGACATATTTACTGGATTAGGACTAGACATTTTTACTGGACGTATTTGCTAGATTAGGACTGGACATTTTTACTGGATTAGGACTGGACATATTTACTGGATTAGGACTAGACATTTTTACTGGACATATTTACTGGATTAGAACTGGACATTTTTACTGGATTAGGACTGGACATTTTTGCTGGATTAGGACTGGACATTTTTACTGGATTAGAACTGGACGTTTTTGCTAGATTAGGACTGGACATTTTTGCTGGATTAGGATTTTGGACGTTTTTGCTGACGTTTCATGGACACTCACACACTGCAGCGATGAGGAGGAAGACGATCGCGACGCACAGCAGAGCACCGTCCTTTCTGCAGTACATCAGGAGACGTCCCAGCGTTGCACCTGAGCTCGTCTTCTCCTGGCCTTCCTCCTCCTTCCTCTCACGCCCAAGCTCCTGCTCCTCTTCACCAGCAGTCTCCATCAACTTCTCGGCGTCCCCCAGGCCTCCTCCGCTGCTGCTGATGCTGCAACCTGCGGTGGATTTGGACCTTCCCAGCAGCACCCAGGTCAGCACGGCAGCCACAGAGGTCGCGCAGGTCCAACATATCAGGCTCAGGGCCCAGGGCTGGCTGGGCAAGGGCCCCCGCTCTGCCAGCATCAGCATCTTAGCCATGGCGTAGGTGATGACGATCAGAGAGGAGAACACAACGGAGCTGGAGAGTTTAGCAACCCTCGAAGGGCCACGTGTTCTATTCCACGACACCCCGATGGAGGCCCCCAGGAGCAGACCGGCTCTGAGCAGCGCAGTCCCCCAGAGATCCAACACCGACCGGAGGACGTCGAAGTCCAGAGCGTCCTCTCTGAAGGAGTTCACGTTCAGTCCGTGTGTGTATAGAAGAGTAGCGACGACGAGGTCCAGCGTGACGCAGAGGACGGAGCAGCTCACAGCTGCTCTGGTGTCCATGCTGTTTGGGGTAGAACGCGGCAATACGCTGACACATTCACACAAACACATTACTCTGAGACTCCTCCTGGAGCAGAGAAGACGACGGAGATATCATTATATGCAAACACTTACTTTTATTTTGAAGGAAGAACTTCCTGTTTATGGCTCGTAGCTGTAAAATGAATTAAAGTGTAATTCCGTCCGTCACCAAATGTTCGGCTAGTTAGCTATTAGCATTGCGTGCGCCTCATTCTTCTGTTATTCCGTCTCTCGGATGTCCTGCCGGGACTAGACATAAACAGTTTACTGCCGCTCCTTCATGCTAACACGCTACACCGCAAGCAGGGTGGCTCCGTGCGACCGAAGAACGTCTCCACGCGTCCGGCCAGCTGGCAGCAGACCTCACCGGTATCAAAGATCGTCTATATAAAGAGGTTGACCTGCGGGTATCAACGTCGTGCTCAAAGCGTTTGACTTTCACACAATCAAACCAGCTTGTCTTAGAATTGTGTTTATGATTAAACATTCGTTCATATAAACTGGGATGTAAACCCACTCGGTATCCGAATGAAAATATATTTCGGTCATTACATTGAATTCGTTTAGACATCTAAGAGACGTAATAACTTTAGAAAATTTAGGAAACGCGCTGCACTGTAAATTTGTGAAAAGGAATAAGAGTGACGTGTCCTCTTTTTTTCATATCTCTGATTTCTGTTACGACGGAAGTGGCCTCGTGGCCCCGCCCACAAGGTGTTGGTACCTTCAGATTAGGACAAACACGTGACAACTGGTGGCGTTTTGTAAAATGAAGCAGCCGCAATAAAAAAAAAACACATAAATGTTTATAATGGAAGAAAAATAATCACTTCCCTGAAGATAGTTCCTGAGAAAAACTTATTAAAACTTTAAATTCCCACGTAAATTGTGGGAAGGGCAACGGTTCACAAACTCACGATCTATAATCGATACTTATTAGTATATACATCTCTGTACCTTTAATAAAAACACAGTAAATGACAAGACATTAAGGATTAATAAATACAATAATACTCCTCGTCAGTCACTTAAAAATCTACGAAACAGAAAACAACTCATGACTTTCATGGGAAACAATCTTTAGGACAAATGTCTCATTCATGTAGGACAGGTTTCAGTGGAGGGCAGATTGTGTCTCCGCGCTTGAGACGCAGCGGCGGCCTCCTTCCTCCCGGAGCGTCACCTCTGACCTCCGCGTGACGCCGCCTCGACGCTCGTCCCCTCGGTGGACGTTGGACTCATCCGAGCGATATGCTAACCGTCTTCGCGTCCTCAGACCTGCTCAACGCCGTCTCTACGGGGAAGGACAAATAGAAACTCTCTCGGAGTCTCTTTGGGGAAGGCGAGTCTCCCGCACCAAACCCAGGAGCGGAGGGGGCAAAGGTCGTCTTCCGCCTGCCATTCTTCTTCTTCTCTTGTTTATAGGCTGCGTTCATGTTGGCGATCACCTGGAAGTAGAGCACACGCATTCAGACGGGGGGGGGCACCAAAGCATTCAGATACAAGACGGGAGGGGGGGCATCAAAGCATTCAGATGCAGGGGGGGGGGGGCACCAGAGACGGGGGGCTCATCAGGTCTATATGTATACTGCACTAAATGTACTGTACTACCGGTACATGTACTGTACTATGTGTACTGCACTACATGCACTGTACTATGTGTACTGCACTAAATGTACTGTACTACCGGTACATATATTGTACTATGTGTACTGCACTACATGTACTGTACTACCGGTACATGCATTGTACTATGTGTACTGTACTAAATGTACTGTAATACGGGTACATGTACTGTACTACCAGTACATGTGCTGTACTATGTGTACTGCACTACATGTACTGTACTACCGGTACATGCATTGTACTATGCGTACTGCACTACATGTACTATTGCTTTGACTCTAGAGTATTTCAGGGTTGTGGATGGTTCTCTGAATTCAAGCTGCTCATGTTGAGTATAATCGGGCCCTCGGAGCATGAGTCTGTTTGTGTACGTTGGACTTGCTGCGGGGTCCCATCCCATAATAACCCCGATTTACCAGCTGCTTCATGGCGTTCTGCTGCTCCTGCATTACGGACATGCACGCCGAGACCGTCTCCTTCGTGGAATAAGCGTCGTGCTCGTGCTCGTCGTCGGTCAACGTGCTGAACGACGTCTGGGAGGAAGGAAACGGCAGGCGAGTCAGCGCCGCCCTGCTGGAATCTGCTCTCCTTGCCAACACGCACCTCGTTCGGCAAGTTCGCCTTCCTGCTGAACATCAGGGAATATGGCGAGAACTTGGTGGTCGGGTTGGTGGAGGTCCGAAACAGCAACAGGACCGGGTCCAGGAAGTCCTCCCACTCCGTCTGTTTCTGCGCTACCATCTGCACCACGGCTTCCTTCAGCAGCGACGCGGTGCAGTCGTGGAGCGGGTTGAGCTGAAGGTGATCCAGGGGGGACACCTTCTGTACAATGCTCCACTTGTCACGCAGAAGCTTTGTTACCTAAGATCAGAACCAGAAGGAAGAGCAAAGGGGCCGCGTTCTGCTTAGCATGAACCTCGGGGCTCACCTCCTCACAGAAGTTAGCATTCTGCGCACACACCACCGCTTTAGGGGCGCCGAACCTGTCGGAACACAGAATGGGACGAGCTCAGCTTCGCTGCAGCAGCGTTAACGCAGGCAGCGGTATAAATCAGCACGCGAACAGAACCCGCCATTAAAGCCCGCATGAAATGGACGAGTGGAATCTGCTGCCACGCATTTAACGTCTGGCAGCGAGGAGCCGCGTGCTACGTGCTACGTGCTACGTGTGTAGCATGTAGCTGCGGCCTCAGCAGGACGAGTCGCACCAGAACCCCCCCCCCTGTTCAGAACTCCGTTTGTTGGACCAGAAGCGAAGCCTCTTGAAGTCGGCGACTTTCTAAACTGACCCCGACGACCGAAGATCTTCACAGATGTCACATTTTTGTACTGGAAGACAACACGATGACAAATAACGCAATTAATTTAATATTTTAGTTAGCTCTGTTAGCATGTCGTGCTAAATAGTGGCGCAATATGAACACTGATGTTAATGGAAAGGGTTTATTAGATTCATTATTCAGAGTTGTGGCATGAATTTAATGCCGGGCTGTTGGTTTGAGCGTGAAGCGCAGCGGACAAACAATACAGAGAGGGACGTCCCGTCAGGTCCAACCTACGGTCCAACCCATGTCCAACCTACGGTCCATCCTACGGTCCAACCTATGGTCCAACCTACATCCAACCTACGGTCCAACCTATGGTCCAACCTACATCCAACCTACGGTCCAACCTATGTCCAACCTACGGTCCAACCTATGGTCCAACCTATGTCCAACCTACGGTCCAACCTACGTCCAACCTACGGTCCATCCTACGGTCCATCCTACGGTCCAACCTACGTCCAACCTATGTCCAACCTACGTCCAACCTACGTCCAACCTACGGTCCAACCTACGGTCCAACCTATGTCCAACCTACGGTCCAACCTACGGGCCAACCTACGGTCCAACCTACGTCCCATCGTAGTGGCAGAAAAATGTCTTTACCTGTACATGCATT
The DNA here is from genome assembly GCF_040956055.1 of Brachionichthys hirsutus. NCBI lineage: Eukaryota > Metazoa > Chordata > Actinopteri > Lophiiformes > Brachionichthyidae > Brachionichthys > Brachionichthys hirsutus. The sequence goes on along the minus strand of NC_090900.1, from coordinate 13,775,111 downwards.
TAGATACACATCGTGCAACGGAGACGGCGTCGGCGCTCCGCACCGGGAACGCTTCGGGCCATTTACTGAAGTAGTCGATGAGGACCGTAACGCTGGTGCCGCCCTGCTGGCCCTCCGGGAACGGTCCTGGTGAGCAGAGGACAAGCAGCAGCAGCTCTCACACGCTGGACACAAGTACGCGATCAAACTGATCAGACCAGTGGAGGCAACAACCTATGAAATCGATCCCGACGATGTCCCAGGCTGCGTCCACTTTAATAGGACGGACGGTCCTCGCCAGGGTCTTACTCCGCTCGGTGTGCTGGCAGGTTTCACACACTTTTATCTGAAACACACACAAGACTTTACTTAGGCTGGGACACATCATCATCATCATCGTCATCATCGTCGTCGTGTCCCGGAGGTGCTAGCAGAGAGACATAGAGAGCGTGTACCCAGTCCACCACGTCCTTGACGATCCCCAGCCAGTAGTACTTGCTCTGGATCCTGTGGACGGTCTTCTTTTGGCCGAGGTGATGACCGATGTCATTAAAGTGGCAATCGAGGAAGATCCGCCTCTTCCTCTCTGCCTCTGTGACCACCTCCCTCTTCTCCTCTTTCTTGGGCCCCACGTAGTACAGCTTATCATCTGAAACAAGGATGTAAAGGAACGGTCAAGCGGGGACCAAACTCGTTCTACCCCATTCACGTATTAGAATTATTGGTCAAATATAACTGCCAGTATTCATGGGTGTACTTTAGCAGTAGAGTCCCAATGTCTTTCCTGTAAAGTAGCTTCAGGTGAACCCCGGGGGGGGGGTTCATACCTCGGGGGCTTTGTCCACGGGGACCGGCTACGGTCCCTCAGGTAGGCGGCCAGACGCTGCGCCTGAGCAGCTAAAGGGTCTCTACGAAGAACTGGAAGAGCTGAATGGTTCTGAGCCTTTAGTAGTAATAACCGTGTAATACACGTTTATTGAGCTATAGCCTGAACAGTCCGGCTCTGGTTGGAATTACACTGAGTTGATATAGAATAGTGTGCAAATAAATCAAATACTATCGGGGTGAGTAACTATTCAGTAACGGCTGGTTTGCTGGAGTTGGAAGAGTTTTAAAATAAGAGTTTTAAAATAAGAGTCTTACCCTCAATGATGAACTTCTGGGCGTATCTTTTTAGGTTCTTCTTCCGTAAAGGGTTAATAGTCTGCGGAAAACAGCCTTTGGCCACAAACGTGTAAATGTCGCAGAGTTTGTTGCTGCTGGATTCCACCACCTCCTCCTCAGCCACCTGCAGGGATTCCACGCTGAGCATGGCCGCCTCGCCTGTATCCACAGCGTCCGGGCTTAGCTGACGCGGCGGAACGCCATAACGACCCGCTGAGAACGAATACGGACAGCCGGAAACGCTGCACAACGGAGCGGAAGTTGTTCTTCTTCTTGTGATTGTGGTTATGTTTGTATTTATTTATTTTCCTTCTCATTCTTTCCTTCCTTTTGCACATATAATTGTATTACTGTACTTGTTTTAGATTTCCTTCTATTTTGATCTCTGAAGATGGGAATGTTTTGTTTAATGTCGAAGGGTGAGATCGATTGTACTCTGAGTTATATTAATAAAGTAATGAATAAAAAACAGAGCGGAAGTTGCCTGCGCTCTTCTTCGCTTGCTACATTTACGTGTCCGTGTCCATTTGTTCTGGTGGCGCCCCCATCAGGAACACAATGGCATTTCTTCTCAGCCGTCGGCAAAGGGATGCGAGGGATTTGTGTTAGTCTGAAGCTTGAGATATATTTATGGAGGACCAAAACTGCCGCAAAAAAAAAAATAGAAATGAAAAGAAAAATATATATATACATAAATAAATGAACACTTTTTATATACTGTATTTAGCACATTTGTCCATAATAAAAGGTTGAACTTCAAACGCTAATCCCTTTGTTTTTGACACTTTTATTTTGAAGACTCCAAACCGGAAGAGGGACGCTGTTTCTCCGAACCCGGATGTTTCACGGACGTGTTGCGGGCTGGCTGCGGTTCTGGTGAATTTATTGCGTTTTCCCTCGCGTTTCTTTACTTTATTGTAGTTATGACGAGCAGAAGTACACAGTTTTATATCTGCACATGTTTCACAACGGAAAACATCTTCCTGGAGGAATACAAGCTCCACGTTAGCTTCATGTCGGAGCAGCAGTTCCGACGCGACTACCAAGCGGTGAGTAGAACCGAGCCAGCAGCTGTCTGGAGGGACAGGTCCAAGCCCACTGAAGCGTGTGCGTGTGCGTGTGCGTGTGCGTGTGCGCGTGCGCGTGCGTGTGTGTGTGTGCGTGTGTATTGCAACGCAGCTGCTTCGGAGTCTTGGCTGCGTGACGGAGCATCAGCTTGAAGATGTGCTGAACGAGGTGAGAGATCGAGTCAGCAGTAAATGAATACTAATACACGCAGCGTAGAGTATACACTAATACTGCTTTATACACGCAGCGTAGAGTATACACTAATACTGTTTTATGTATACACGCAGCGTACAGTATACACTAATACTGCTTTATACACGCAGCGTAGAGTATACACTAATACTGCTTTATACACGCAGCGTAGAGTATACACTAATACTGTTTTATGTATACACGCAGTGTAGAGTATACACTAATACTGCTTTATACACGCAGCGTAGAGTATACACTAATACTGCTTTATGCACGCAGCGTAGAGTATACACTAATACTGTTTTATGTATACACGCAGTGTAGAGTATACACTAATACTGCTTTATACACGCAGTGTAGAGTATACACTAATACTGCTTTATACACGGAGCGTAGAGTATACACTAATACTGCATTATACACACAGCGTAGAGTATTCACTCGTACTGATACCATCAGAATGTACCTGGGTTCTTTTTCACCTCCTGAATGGATGAAAACAGTCTTTCAGCAGAGCGTCATGAAGACGTTTTTGTCCCGGCCCGAGGACGTCCCCCCGTTAAATACTCGTCCCGCCTCTCGACTCCAGATCTCTCGGGAGGTGGGCCGACGACGGCGTCTCGGCGTGACGTCTGCTGAGAGAGCCGCTGCTATCGAGGAGGGCTACCAGCCCCTCCATCCTCACGTCTACCACCTGCAGGTACTTCCTGCTCGTCCACGGTTTGACTGATGATGTCATTCCCGCCTCATTAAGACACGCCCCCTCTCCTTAGGAATCCCACCTGGCCCCGGCGTTCAGGCAGATGGTGGAGGCGTGTCGCCGCAGGGACTCCGGGGAAGGTCTCCGTCACCTGCTGGAGGAAGAAGCAGGTGAGCTGCTCGGCCTTCCGTTCAGCTGCCGATGACAGTAGGGGGCGCTGTCTGAACATCCGGTCAGGATTTCTTCTGGACACCTGGTAGTCGTGTGCTGGAGTGGTGCCTTTTGGTGTTTTGAGATGGTTTAAAACGTTTTTCTTCTGTTGCCGTCGGAAAGATATTCAAGTCCAGGTTGTCGTGGGTTCCGTTCTCGTGCTGCAGCGGCGCCGTTTGGATTTCAATCGCTTTAATCCTTTACCTTTCCGTGGCAACGACTGTAAACAGTCTATTTATTCTCCGGCAAGGCGTAAACGTACACCAGCAGTGGAACCAGACATCTCTCTTTAGACAGCGATGTGACGCCTAACGGTCGCTTTGCACCTCGTGGGCGTGGCCCAGATGTCGGGGCCACGCCCCGAGGACGTCCCGTCCTGACGTCCTCGTCGACCTCCTCCGATTCCAGCACGGACCACGTGTTCAGCGTCTCCTGGAAGTGTCCCTCAACTCACACAACTCCGTCTGCCAAGACGTTGGAAAACTGTTTTCTGAAAGAAAATGTCTCGATCCAAAACATTAATGACTATTTTACCACAAACGAGATGTTTTGGTATTTTGTTGACGTATTTAAACGTTATTGATTCCCGGTCTTCCCTTGAAGCTGCTCGGGTCTATCGCTTCCCCGTCTTCGAGAAGAGTTTCTGTGTGGAGCTGGTGGAGGAGCTGGAACACTTTGAGCAGTCGTCCGCCCCCAAAGGAAGGCCCAACAGCATGAACCATTACGGGGTAGGTCGTGTGTTCGCTGCTCCGAAGGCTGTTCAGGGAACATTTAAGTAACTCACCTGGATGGTTGATCGGGTTCGGCGGTTGAAACCTTTAGTTAGGAAGCGCTAACGTTTTGTAGCCGTGAAAAGGGTGGAGAATTCACGATACAGACTACATCACCCATAATGCTGCTATTCATGGTCTTCTTCACCCTCATCCAGATCCTCCTCGATGAACTGGGCTTTGACCAGGGCTTCATCACCCCCCTCCGTGAGCGCTACCTGCATCCGCTCACCTCTGTGCTGTACCCAGACTGCGGGGGGCGCTGTCTGGACAGCCACAAGGCCTTCGTTGTCAAGTATGACATGAGTGAAGACTTGGACCTGAACTATCACTACGACAACGCAGAGGTCACCTTCAACATTTCACTCGGCAAGGACTTCACCGACGGAAACCTTTATTTTGGAGACATGAAGCAGGTGAACGTTAGGATGACATTCAGTAGCTGTATTATAATGCATCTATAATGTATTATAATGCATCTATAATGTATTATAATACATTATAGATGCATTTATAATGTATTATAATGCATCTATAATGTATTATAATGCATTTATGATGTATTATAATGCATCCCTTTTTTAATCCACTTCAGGTTCCTTTAAGTGAGACGGAGTGTTCAGAGGTGGAGCACAGGGTGAGCGAGGGCCTCCTCCATCGGGGCCAACAAATGCACGGGGCCCTGCCCATCTCCTCCGGCCAGCGCTGGAACCTCATCGTCTGGATGAGGGCCTCGCAGGAGCGTAACAAGCTGTGCCCCATGTGCAACAAGAGGCCCGCTCTGGAGGAGGGGCGGGGCTTCGCTGACGGCTTCACCAGAGACGCACAGGCGGCTCTGAACGCTTCATGTGTGCTGACCTGAGCCGTCCCCCCTCCACCGGGGGAGGTGGGAGATGCTACTCGAGCTTAATGGACGCGATGATGCTAATAATATATTAGACTCGACTGGGTGAGCAAAGTTCACCTCTATTCCAAATTGGAATGACAATCATTTTTACTGTTAATAGTCGTGGCACTGAAATACACTCGGTGCTGAATGTAATTATGTTTATGTACACCGTTGCGTTTTGATTGAACTATTAAATCTGATGTGACGATGGACGGTGGATCCATTCTTGATTGCCTCAGGGAGTCTGCTAAAACTGATGTGGTCCCAACCTCTTTAAATAAAGTGTCACAAGGGCAAAGAAGGCTTTGTCATTCGGTCACCGAATAAAGGGTTAATGCAGAAAGGTTCTCTGGAGTTGTTTTTTTTAACTACCTATTTATACACACAGAAGGTGCCGAGCGAGCAAGCGTGGCTGTAAATGGACACGATTCTCAAACGGGTGTTCAACACTTTCGACTTCATTGTATTGAATATGATGAAACTCTGCTTCTCCGCCTCACGCACACACACACACACACACACACGCACACACACGAGTAGAGACGAGCTCCGTTCTCTGCTGTGATACAGAAAGAAAAGAAGGCGCTCTACTTGTTACAAAGCTTCAAACTCAAGGACAAAGTCAATGACGCTTTGGAATATTTGAATTTTAATGACAAATTATTAATTATCCATCGTTGTGCTTCTCTTGTATCTGAAGTATTATCGAGTGAAAACACATGTAGTATATGTATGTACATAAATCCGTCTTTTTCAGCCGCATCAAAACCTTTTTGCTGCAGGTTAATGTAGAACATTGAGCTCAAGCGGAACAGTGAGGCGACTGCTTCTCTGGGGTCAGGGACAACAGAGGAGCAGACACGGCTTCAAATCTGGTGAAGAGTCGTCAAGCGCTGCAGTGAGGTGGAAGCAACGACGCAGGCGGGTGTAAAATGGGAGGGCAACGACGCAGGCGGATGTAAAATGGGAGGGTGACGACGCAGGCGGGTGTAAAATGGGAGGGCGATGATGCAGGCGGGTGTAAAATGGGAGGGCAACGACGCAGGCGGGTGTAAAATGGGAGGGTGACGACGCAGGCGGGTGTAAAATGGGAGGGCGATGATGCAGGCGGGTGTAAAATGGGAGGGCAAATGAACAAGGCATGAATGGAAGAATCAGAACCGCGGCTCTGTAATCAGAAAGGTATTTCCTGGATATTTACATCATACCAGTAAACAAATACATTTATTCTATTTTATTTTCAAAGGCTTTGATGCAGCAGTTTCAGACGTCTCTGGTCCCACTGAGGGGACCGTCAGCCGGTCTGGTGTCTGTCCGTCCGTGGGTCAGCCCTGGAGACTCATAGTGTCGTCTCGCTGCTCATGTCTCGAGAGTGGGGGTGGTCGAAGTCTGAGTCGTAGTCCGACTCCATCTCGATCTTGACCCGGGGTACGGAGCAGGGCAGGCCTCGACCCAAAGGCCCGGCTGGAGACGTCGGGCAGGAGATCTTCAGGTGGAGGGTGATGCTGTGGAAGGACAAGCTGCAGTTACCGTACACGGCCAGGGAGGGGGCGAGGGAGGCGATTTGGAGCGCTGCCTTCTACGCCGCCTCATAGCATCAACTATTCATAACTACAGGACCTTTATGTTATGAACATGAATCGTGAAGAATAGCTGAAGATTGATGTGCGAATTAAACTAGACACTATTTCAGACTTCTCTGTAGGAAACATCACCTCTGAGACAATGAGATGTTTTAGCTTGTGTCTGTTTGAGGGTTGGATGGTTCCCTTGATGACGAGATCTGGGGAACCCATCAGCGCTCCGGCAGCGCTCCCCCCCCCGGGACCGTACCACACCAGGAGAGATGAGATCTTTGGAGGGGATGTGCAGCTTTAGAACCGTACCTGCGGTCCACATCGGACTCTGAGCTGGGCGAGTCGCTGGCGTAGACGTGAACCTTGTCCTGCAAACACACAATGAAGACAGAGCATCACAATCATCCATGATCCATCATGCCAGCAGGGGGCAGCAGAGGTTTGTTCCCGACCTCCTCGCTGTCCTCTGACTTTGGCTTCTTCTTCTCTTTCTCCTTGCCCTTCTTATCGCCGTCCTTCTTCTCTTTCTCAGGCAGGAGGTCATCCATCCAGGCCAGGTCATGCTGGGAGAAGACCATGTCCAGCATCTTCCGGACGCCCATCAGCCCTAGGATCTGGGAGGTTGTACAGTCTCATGAACGTCCATCTCACATGGGACCTTTCTGATTTTGTAAATGCTGGCTTGATTTCTGCCAGAGAGAGATCATTGCTGCGCCTTCAAAGTATCCTGGATGTCTTTGCTACCAGATTATATAAGATTGTTCAGATTAAAGCCGTGTGTTAAAAGGGGTTCCGACCCGCTTCGTAAATCTACATCCGAACAGCCGAGGATTCATCAGTTATCACGGACCATCACAGGGAAGATGATGGCCAAGAAGGTGGATTTGAGAATCCAGAGCACAGCCAGACACGTGATCTGGACCAGCGTGAAGAGATGCACCCTCCTCAGGGGAACATGGCGAAGGTAGGAGAAGTCCGGCTGGTGCTTGGACGGCATCATGTACAACTTGATCCTATCCCAGAACTGGAGAATGGAAGAGAAGATCTGAGGTTAATGCCACATCCTCCAGGCTGCAGGGTCTGACACCGTAACGATTACTCTAGAGCGGGGGTGTCAAAGTCATTTAAGGGCCACATTAGCGTTATGTTTGCCCTCCAAAGGCCAAGTGTAAACCGTAACACAGTACAAATGTAACTAAATGTAATGTAATTTAATGTAAAATAAATGTAGCTACTCCTTAACATGCTGTTAAATAACCATTTATTATTTTATTTAACTCTTTAGCCGCCACAGTAATTACAATAAAATATTCAGTTTTGATATCACCTTTTGAAAAGGTTGTAACTTTGTCACGGCCTAAGGCAGGTAGGAACCCAATTGCAAGGCGGTCGAGTGGGAATACCAAAAACAGCTTTTATTGTCGCTTAGGACGGCCAGGCGGAGAGGCAGAGTCTGGGAAGCAGGCGGGGTCGGTACACGGGAGGTCGGTTCAGAGTGCTGGAGAGTCGTAACAATACTGACAAGCCGGCGGGGGTGTGGCGTGTCAGCAGAGTATATGTAGAGTCCGGGCTGATTGCTGATGTGGTGCAGGTGATGACGGGATCACAGGTGACGGGAAAGAGTTGATTGCAGGAGGTGAAGACAGGGAGAGTTAGCGGGGGAAAGACGCCGGCCCGCCTCAAGGTGTGACAAACTTAAAAATTGTAAATGGGAAGTATGAACCAAAGTTTGTGATGGGAATAAATGAACTCATCTAATAATGTGGAAAAGTTCCATTCAAATGCAAACAGACAAACAAACGCACCCAATTGCAATACCCTCGCCTCCCCTTCGGCGAGGGTAATGACATGTAAAAGCCATTACATGAAAGGATTACATGAATCTGCAAGGCTCAAATTACAAATTACAGGGAAAAGGTCAAATGAATTTAATTTAATTTAATTATAATAAATTTAATTCAATGAAATATTTTGGACTAGTTTGGTGGGCCAGATTAAAAAGCCCAACGGGCCGTATATGGCACACGGGCCGTGGTTTGCCCATGCCTGGCCTACACGGAGGTTATAGATGCTGTCCAGGCACGCACGGCGTGCTCCTCATAGCTTCAGCAACATGTTTTAGTTTTTTAAACAAATCTGACACTTGAATGAATTCATTTTGATTTCCTCCAGCCTGTAGGAAGTACCGATCATGTCTGACCGCCTGCTTGTTTGATCGATCGGCATTTTTAAATAAGCCGTTTTCTGCATGCTGCCAAAAAAGGCAATAAATCATTCAGCCACAACAATCAATTCATTCTAAGCATAATGAACAGCTGGAACAAAGCGTACCTGGATGCCATTGAGGGAAGCGACACCCATGTAGAGGAAGACGCCGTACAGCACGGGCATGGGGATGAACTGCCAGCAGAACCAAGAGAACCTGGTCAGTCTACTTAGTACAAACGTTTGTGTATTACAATACAGGAATGCAAAATCAATGGACGTTTCAACCACTGAATTATTTCCTGATTTATCTTCAAAATGTGAAAATGTAATAATTCCCTGAATATTTCCCCACATTTCATGACATAACCTGACTCATCAACCAATCACAGGGCCGGCTTTCTGCCGAGTCGTAAGGCAGCCATGTTGAAACAGAACAAACGATGAAAACGAATCTATTCTCGGTACCAATATGTCGCTCTGCTGCTACGCCTCAGAGTTCAGAATATGCTTTAAACCTTTAATCTCACACGCAGTAAAAAAAATACTACCGTACTCGTACAGTAAACTCACGTTGTCGACAGCAACAACCTCGATCAACTGATCAATCACCTCGATTCAGCTGTAAATAGATCAGACCAGATGGACGCACACGCCACGGCTCCCTAACTGGAATGGCCACGTTTCCCACGTCATTGAACGCAACAGCCGCAGGTGCCACAGATCTACCTGTGAGGGACATGCTCTTTGTGTTCTGCATCGAGCTGCGTTTGGGACGGAATAAACCCCTCCATCATCACCGGACAGCAAACAACAACAAGCTGTTCTCCGTACCTGAAGTATCGGCGCCAGGAAGATGGAGACCCCGGTGAGGGCAAACACCAGAATGCCCGTCATCCTTTGTTCTCTGTGTTTTGGATATTGATGACATGAACGCAAGAGACTGACGTCAGCTTCACACTGCTTCCCTGTGACGTCGCCGGCGGCAGCCTGAGCAATAAGCTTTCCGTTTCCTTTTTACCTGACCCCGAGAAACTGAGGCTGCTCTCCTGGAGCGCTGGACTCGCTCTCCATCTTCAGTGAGTCGATGTGGGCGATGGAGATGACGGTGGCGGCGACGTACCAGGGCAGGCCCATGAAGGAGCAGGTGACCAATAGGATGCCCACCCAGAATAGGTCCAGGTGATAGCCACAGCCTTTCTGTCAGGTGAAACCAGACAAGATTACTTGCGTGAGCTTATCTTTAGATTGACTCTTTAGCTTGACTTTTTTTATTACATTGGTTAATGAACAAGCTATAATATATCAGAGGTGACAACCTGCAATATCCATTTTATGATGATTAAATCCCTCCATGGTGCAGCTCATTGCCCTCGTTTTCTCTGCAGCCAGTCATCTATTGCCGTAGCACACCCACCTTCAGTTTGTTCTCCTTGCGGTTAACTATGACTGCACTGATCTGCTGGTCCATGAAGATGAGGATGGTGACGAGGAGGGCAGGGACGAAGCTGGCCACATAAATCCACCATGGGTTTTTACCAAATGGCATCACCAGCCACCCACGGTCTGACCTCGTTGGCTAGTGGGAGAACGGGAGGAGTCATGTTAGTGGGTTCGTCCACCAGCGCAGCCACAGACACCCACTGAAGGAGTCGACGCTCCAATACAAGAGATTCAGAATGTAGGAATTCATTACAAGCAAGATTTTTTTTCTCATTTTATTCCAGGCGACGAATTCCTCAAAATTGTGAACTATTCCTTTAAGGCAAAAGCAAGAAAATGGCAAATGAATTCTGTAACTGCCAACCTTTGTTATCTAACAGCATGCTTTGCATTAACAACAGCTCTGGCCCGATAGGGAAAAAGACAAAGTTGCTGCACCTTAAATTCGGTGGGAACAATGAGCTTGGGCGTTTTGAGTCCCATCAGCATGTCGAGCCCCACAAACGTCATGATGGACACGAAGATGGAGAAGTCACTGATGAGCTTCCTCAGCTGGGGCCGCAGACGACGACGAACAAAACAGATCAGGTGGGTCAAATCAACTTGTTCTTGAGCTGGGCTGAGAACAGAGGGATCTGTTCCTGCATCGCATCCCGAACCGCGGAGGTTCGTGTCTGGAGATGAACTCAAAACCTTCTACGTGTAACAATTAAGTGCTGAAGTGGTGCCTTTTAACTGTCCTTCAAAGACCTGTGTTGGTGGTGGGGAATACTAATACTAATATCGTTATTATTGGCGTTTTTGTTGTCAGTAATAGCACGAGAAGACACAGTGGTAGTACTAGTACTCGTAGTCATACTATTTCTATCATGATTTAGTTTAGGTGGAAGGCAGATCGGTCACCTTGGTGGGGAAGTAGCGGCTGAACTTGAACTCCTTGAGGGTGACGGTCATGGTGTAGGTGCCGAAGAAGAGGATGAAGGACATGAGGGCCAGGTCAGGGACGTACTGGCAGGACGTTCCCACCAGAGAGCCTCCATACGTCAGACACTCCTTCTTGCTCAGCTGGCTCCAGTCCAGCGCTGACACATTCAACTGGGATGGTGGGCGGCAGTGATGGAGAAGAGGACAAAGAGTAGGAGCATTTTCAAAATGACAGGATAGAAATTGTTGTGACATTTTATTCCACAGAGGGAAATAAGTGAGGATGATGGGGGGGGGGGGGGGGGGGGCAATAAACGCACAGAGGAGCGACTTCAGGGCCAGACAGGTGGAAGTATGATCAACAAGTACTCACCCCAGAGACGGCAGAGCTGTTACCTGGCAACGGAAAGAAACCATTGGAGGTCATTGCAGCCACTGGTTGTTGATTGGGAGAGAGAAAATAAAGACGGGGTGAGGACAATAACAAAAGGGAAAGTTACATCATGAGATTGCAGCACTGCAGAAAGCAACGGCCATGCAGACCCGCATGGAGACACTCACTCGCAAGAGAGGCGGTCGCATTGCGTGCATGTCAAACAAAGAAAAGACACGTCAGTGACAGAAATCAATCCTGCGGACCGTCGGTCACGCAGAACACGGGAACGATGGGCAGGAACGTGATCCCAGAGCCACCAGTCATCGCTGACGACTCGACTCTCCAGGGAATCCCAGAAGAATCCCAAAGTTCTGTGTCCACGCATCCTCCAACACATTTGATGTATATTAGACATGTCTTTGTGTTTAGCAGTTGGTTTCAGACATCAACAGATGGAATCAAGTCCAGTTACCAATGTGTTCCGCTGGGTCGAGCCAACATCGCATTGGAGACACATACTCTCCATAAACCGAGCACACCCGGGGGGGGGGCTTTAATGTAAACAGACGAATGATGTAATATCGAAGGCTCCGGATTCTCCTGGTCGGCAGACCGACTGTTAGAGAATGAGTATTAATGTCCTGCCTATCAGAGGCTTCAAAGCTCATCGTCATTGATGGCATTAAATCATCATCCCTAAAGACGCAATGAAGGTCATTAGAGTTAAACGCGGCTTATCAAACACCTTCGGGGGGTTTAAGCCGAGTAACAAAGTCGTATTGCTCCGTTTCCTATTTTGCCTGCTTTTGTGTGACTGAACCTTTCCAGGGTGCGTCTGTCAGACCCAGTCCGGACCCAGTCCGGACCCAGTCCAGATCCAGTCACCTGGTACTGAAGGCCTGCTTACCTGCGGAATGGCTGAAGAGCGGGTTTTTTTGAGCAGTGCACAATGTGTTTGTGGCTGCTTTTGTTCGTTGCCATGTTTGTTAGCAGGACTACACAAAAAGAATGTCATGACATTTCTTGCTGTAATTAAGTCAAACTTTGGTCTGGATTTGAACCAATGAGCTGAGCCAGGTGTTTTCAGTCTCTTCTACAGCCTGAGCTGAGGGGTGAACTCACCCGGGTCTGGGGCCACGCATTCACACTTGTAGGCGGTGATGTAGTCGGGTTTGAAGTCTGTGTTGATGGGGTAGTATTTGAAGGAGCCCACCATTTTCTTTATGGCGTCAGAGATGAAGATGAAGGAGATGAGGCTGGAGAAGCCCTCCTCGGTGAAGCGGGTCATGTACCTGATGATGTAGCTAGCGTCTGTTGCTACCAGGATCAAACACTGCAGGCAGGAGTGGATGCCGATCCACAGACGCAGCTCCATGTAATCTATGTCACTGCTCCTGGGGGGGGGGGGGGGGGTCAGAGAAGCATCACATATACAGCCAATGCACAGCTTGGCAGCTACTTTATTGTTCTCTGGATACACCAA